>NW_023270316.1:76408412-76535610 GCF_011800145.1 Mirounga leonina | reverse complement strand
CAGAGGCCCCACTTCTTCCTTGGGCCAGAGGCCCCACTTCTTCCTTGGGCCAACTTTGTTTCCATATCCTGCTGTCATATTTAGGGGACCAGAATATGCCTCCCTAAAATATGTTATTTTGGCTTAAGGATTATTTTGCACTGAAAACAGTTGAGAAACAGCAGAAGAAAGCTCTTTATCCTCCTCTTAATCATCAGAGAGGAACACAGATATGTTATATACATAACATATCTTGCTAAAACCACCCTTATATGTCATTAGTGTCCCCATATAGTTTCCACAGTTTGCCACCCCTGAAAGCCTAAATCCTTTCTCCATTTTCTTGTCCCATCTCTCCAAACGTATTGTTCTTTGTGAAGACCCTATACAGAGCCCCAAGTTCTAACCACCCCTTTGAGTTACTGTTCATCGTTGAGTTCCTCTGGTGTTAATGCACATTGAACACATTATTAAAATGTGTGTGTTTCTCTCTTGTTAATCTGTATTTTGTCAGTTCAGTTTCCAGAGTCCTGTCTGCAGAACATAGAAGAATAGAAGAAAAGGGTTTCCTTTTCCCTTGCCTACAGTTATAGACTTTCCACTGGTTCTCTGAACTATTTTCTAAGAAGTCAGTCCCTAGACCTTAGCTCTGACAACATTCCCTGCAGTTTTCCAGTCCTGTGGTGTTCCGAAAAAAGCAGGCTTCCTGAGGCACAGACACGTAGACCAACATCTCACTACACAGCTTCCTTGCAAGTAGCTTTCTGTACAAAGGCAAGGTGGTGTTCCTCTGTCTTTGCTTCACAATGTAACAACATTACAATGGAGCATTGCAGACTGGGTACATCTTAATTACAAGGTACCCAATTCTGCCACAGGATGCAGTGTAGGCAAAATAACAATCAATTTTTAAGATGATGCTTAAAGTCATCCTGGTCACCTAAGAAAAAAAATTGCACACCAGTTTACAGGATCATCAACTCACTATAAAAGGAATACTGTCATCAATAACCTAAACCTCACTGAGACCACAAAACAGAGTCTAAACAGGTAGGAGTTGTCTCAGATGAGCCTCCCTGCTCCCACATTTTAAAAAGGGACTCCTGGGTGGCTCAGTTGATTAAGCATCTGCTTTCAGCTCAGGTCATCATCCCAGGGTCCTGCCTTGGGCTCTCTGTTCAGCAGGGAGCCTGCTTCTCCCTCTCCCTCTGCCTGCCACTCCCCCTGCTTGTGCTCTCTCTCTCTGACAAATAAATAAAATCTTTAAAAAAAAAAAAAAGAAAAAAGAAAACCTTGGGGGCGCCTGGGTGTCTCAATCAGTTACGTATCTGCCTTTGGCTCAGGTCCTGATCTTAGGGTCCTGGGATAGAGCTCCACATCCATCTGGGCTCCCTGCTGAGCAGGGAGCCTGCTTCTCCCTCTCCCTCTGCCCCTTCCCCTGTTCATGCTCCCTCTGTCTCTCTCAAACACATAAATAAAATCTTAAAAAAAAAAAAAGAAAGAAAACCTTGAAAACCATCGCGTTTAAAATATGTAAAAATCAACCATCCTACCATTCAGGGAAAAAAAAACAACACTGTTGGTATTTTAGTGGATATAAATCATTCCACATTATTTCCTGTAACAATTTATTAATTTATCTCGTGGCTTCTATGTACAAGGCCCTTTCCACCTGCTACAGTAATAAGTGGCAGAAAACCAGGCAGGGGCCCTTCTATGAGGAGCTTACACTGCAATGGGGAGAGACCAAATAGACACAAACACGTAGATGCCAAGCGGTTAAATAAATGTTACCAAGGAAATTAAGTACCGTAGGAGGGTAGTAATGGCGTTGGAGAGGTGCTACTTTATTTTTTTAAAAGATTTTATTTATTTATTTGAGAGAGAGAAAGTGTGTACAAGTGGGGCGGCAGAAGGAGAGGGAGAAGCAGACTTCCCTCTGAGCAGGAAGCCCGATGAGCAGTTCTCTCCCAGAACTGCGGGATCACAACCCAACCTGAAGGAAGATGCTTATCCAACTGAGCCACCCAAGGAACCCTAGAGAGGTGCTACTTTTGACACAGAAGGAATCCAATCAAAAGTTATGTACCAGACATTCATTATATGCCAGAGTTAGGAAATATAGAATTTTCAGGTTTAGAACCAGAGCTACAATTCTTAATTTAATAAGATTAAAGTCAATAATAACTAAAGGAAAACATTTTTAAAAAGACAGCCACTCAACATATTCATATATTTTTCTTTTTTTTCTTTGATACTCAAAGTTAGTTTATTTTTAATTGCACAAGTCACATATAATTGCATTCTTCTTGGACATGATCTGAACACTGCAGCTAAAATGAATTTTCCATTATAGCTAGCCCATCCTCCATTTCTCATCTCAGAATAAGTAACCATTATCATATGTCTCCTTCCAGAGTGAATCTTTCAATCATGCATGCTCATACAGACATAGCAACAGATTGTATCGAATCTTCAGAAGAACATAAATTATACTTTCCTTCCAGCAACTTGCTTTTTGCACCTAATAATCTATCAGTAAATATTCTGTTTCCATGCCAGTACCCTGATCTTTCTATCAAATGCTATTCCATAGTTAGGACACATCACAGTGTATTTAACTCTTCCATTTTGATAGATATTAAAGTGACTTCCAATTTGCATTATTAAAAAATAAAACTACTTGCTTCTTTGTGTCCATGGGACTCAGGCAGGTAAGATGCAGTAGAATTGCTGGATCATAGAATCTAAATTTTAGACAGTTGGTTAGTTATTTTAAAGAGAGAGAAAGTGCAACAGGGAAGGGCAGAGGGAGAGAGAGAATTTTAAGCAGTCTCCACACCCAGCATGGAGCCCAACTAGGGACTTGATCTCACAACCTTGAGATCATGACCCTGAGATCATGACCTGAGCCAAAATCAAGAGTCGATGCTTTACCGACTGAGCCACCCAGGCGCCCCTAAATTTTAATATATACTGTCTAATGACTCTAGCATTTACAGTGCTTGTACTGGAGGCGCCTGGGTGGTTCAGTCAGTTAAGCATCTGCCTTCGGCTCAGGTCATGATCTCAGGGTTCTGGGATCGAGCCCCTCGACAGGCTCCCTGCTCAGCAGGAGAGTCTGCTTCTCCCTCTCTCTCTGCCCCTCCCCCTGCTTGTGTGCACGCTCTCTCTCTCTCTCAAATAAATAAAATCTTTAAATAAAAAAATAAAGTGCTTGTATTGGTTCAAACTTCCACCAGAGATGTACCCTTTGCAAAATTAAAGCCACAATATACTTACCATTTAAGACCGTATTTTCGCCCACATAACAAAACACCATGAACAATTTTCTATGTATTTAAGTGTCTTTTTAAAAGATAATTTTTAATGGAGGTGTTTTATTCTATCTCAGTTGTGTTAAACTGCTTTTTTTTCTAAATTGATTTCCCTACTGTTGGATATTCCAGATATATCCAATTGCAGCTATAATCTTCATATGCTTTGGGGATCATTTCTTTATGCCACATTCTTTGAAGTTAATAATGGGCCAGAGAGGATGGACATGTTTAAAGCGTCTTACATAAGACTTGCCAAATTGCCCTCCAGAAGACTTCACCAGTTGATATTCCCACCAGAAGGTAAGAGTAACCACAGGTACGTTTGATGAGCCTCCCAGGTGTCCATCAGGATTTACATGGTACGAGAAATCACAAAGGACTTTATGAAGGTGCTGAACTGCTCACTATGGACGGGTCCCGCACCACAATATGGGACAATGTGGCAGAATGGGTGAGTGAATGTGCTATCTATGGTCAAGCCCTGGCTTCCCAATGCCCACCGTGGGCCCTAGAAACACGACTTGATGTCTTCATGCCTCAGCTTCTTCGAGGGTAAAATAGGAATGTTAATAACACCCTCGTGGGCATTTGTGTGGAATAAATGAACCTATGTATACAAAGCTTTTAGCACAGCATCTGATTCAGCTGTCTCATAAATATTAGCAAGAAATTAATACAGCTTTGCTGTTTTCCATAGTGTCCAATGCCTGCAGTATAAAGTCCAGTATTCATTTGTTCAACATGCTTATTGAGTAATTCCTATGAATCAGACAGGGATAAATAAGTATCCTTGCCCATGTGACAAATCTATTTGAAAATTTATTAGGAAGAATATCCACTACAAGAAACACTGTCTCTTGTGAACAATAGCAATTATATACACATGCATTTGCCTTCTTGCCTTTGTTCTTGGGAAGTTCAGAGCAAAATTTAATGCTCTATTATGATAATACTGATACTATTGGTCTATTGATTTAGTATATTGATTTATTTCTCATTCTGATACTTTTCTCACTTTACGTTTCATGATCATTGGCCTTGCTTGGAGTAGCTTTTATATAGATATATAACTGTATACTTAAACACCTGTACATTCTAAGTTATGAAAAAGGAAACTTTTTTTTTTAAGATTTTATTTATTTATTTGAGAGACTGAATGAGAGAGAGAAAGAGCACATGAGAGGGGGGAGGGTCAGAGGGAGAAGCAGACTCCTTGCTGAGCAGGGAGCCCGATGCGGGACTCGATCCCGGGACTCCAGGATCATGACCTGAGCCGAAGGCAGTCGCTTAACCAACTGAGCCACCCAGGCACCCAGGAAACTTTTCATTTAAACAGCTATAGAGCTTTCAGAAAAAGGACCAAAAGCAGAAAGTATAACAAAGCACAAACAACAAAGAATTCTAAATAAAAGGAGCCAGAACTGATTTTTGTGATGGGTATCTATATACTTTTAGAAAAGACAAAAAAAACGGGTTGGGGGGCTTGAAACTCCTGACCTTTGGTTTCCTGGGCACCTGAGCCAGTAAGTGGTGGAAACTGATTTAAGCAGGAATGGAAACTCACATTCATTTTGTATCTGCAGAGTTCCAGGCACTACGTTGGTTAATCTAATGCTTGGTCTTCACAAAAGTAGTCCTTCGGGGTAGGTATTATTCCCCAACTAGATGAAGAAGCTGATGTCTAGAGTGATTCATGCCCAGGTCTCTGAAATTGCCACCCCCATTCTCAGTAAGGAGCAACATGCTGGCATCTCCTGTCACACCCAGGGCTGGGCAAGAAGAAAGACAGGGGCAGGGCTCTCTTCAAGAGGCCTAAAGCTGAGTAATCCTCTTACTGGCTTAAAAGAAGTAGGATGTGTAATATTTTTTTTATATAAGGAATATGGACAAATATAGATATCATATCAGAATATAGTAATATGAGACATAAAGATGTACATGCTGTGGTCCATAAAACCCACAGCTAGAATTTATCCTGATTAATTTAACAAAACTAAACTCTATAGACATAAAGATATTTTTGCAGCATTATCTGTATTCGGTACAGCTTAAATGAACATAGAGTAAATTACGAAATGATATAGTCATCAAAATAAAATAAAAAGAGAACCTAGGAAAAGCTACATAACTTACAGTTCCCACTACCAAATAAAAACATCGGTTGCCTTGCTCAAAATTATTAAGAATTTCAAGATGTTGACCACAGATCATTAAACCAGGTCCAGGGCCCTTCTGAGCATGGGATCCAGTGGGACTTCATGAAGCTGACCTTGATAGAAACACAGAAAATGTTTACAATATGTTACACAGGAAACAAAATACGTGAAGCAAATGCACCACAACTGTAATTGCATAGAACATATATGCACATGCAAAAAGTTTGGGAATTAACTCCCTGAAAGTTGCCCTGCCATCCTCACTCAGGTCAGCCCAGTGTGGCCTGGGGTCCCAGGAAGAGACGGCATGCCAGTGCCATTCCACATATGGCTGCCAGGTTTGTGACCATAATTGTCCTGAGCTATCTTAGTCATCAGGAGCCTACCTAGTCCAGGTTCTTATCTGAAATGCTACCTGAAGAATTCTTTTCACTCATGTCCAGTAACACAACCACCAAAAAATTGGTTGAGAATGGTTAGGCACAAACTATAAAATCAACAAAGCTGATTTATAAGATATAAACTTAAAATACCTCAAGAAAATGTCTCAGTCCTGGTCCTGATCCTCCTGGAGCGGTGTTGTCAAGTGATCCTCATGAGTGAGTCTCATGCAGTTTTTTGCCTTGTACCACCTGTGTCCAGGCTTCCCTGGGCCTTTATGTTCACCACAAAGCTTTGGCCCCATGGCGTCTGCAGGGGGACAAAGCTAACCAGTAGAGGGTATGGTGATGGGTCCCTGACCGGGTGAGCTCGTGTGCAGACCTGCTGCCACTCACAGGATGTGAACAGGGCCTGGGAGCCTGTCGGGCCACTTACCCAGAACATTCACCAAGAACGAGCAGAGCCAGGGAGGAAAACCAAACACATGGTCTGTTGGGAGGGTCGTAAAACAAGACTGAATTGTGCGTGAGACTCTGGGGGCACATATTTTTGCCAGGCAGCAAGGCTAGTACCCTGGGGGTTCATTGAACAAAGTCTTCAATACAGGGTGAGAGGGGTCAGTATTTCAGACCAGACCAGCCATCCCCAGAACATTCTGCAGGACTGCTTTCTCCTCAGATGTTGACCATTCCATGCTTTAAGAGCCTGAAAAAATAGGAACTGCCAATAGCTACACAGTTGGAGACTGATTTGGACTTTGAAGGCGATTTAATTTTTACCACATGACATTTCACAAGGTGAACGCAACACAACCAAGTGTGTGGACCCAGCCCAGCTGCTTCCTAACAGCCGACAGTGTGCTCACTGCTCTGTTCGAACACAAGTATTAACAAGCTTGCCCAATTTGCAAGAAAATGCAGAGCCAGAACTCAGACCCTCGTCTGGGCAAACTGCATCTACCAAAATCAGCCACCATCTCTGCCCATGGATTTTGGACACTGTGTCATCTCTCAGAGTCTCAAGCTCTTCTCTAATGATTGCTTATGGAATATTCCCATTCTCTTTCCCTGCAGTGGGCATCCATTGAAGTGAGACATTCAAGATCTATTTAGGCTCTCTGCCTTCCCACAGCTGACACCCATCCAGCTGACTGAACTGAGTCACTACCCACTGAACGGCCATCATGGCCAACCAACTCCTTCCAGGCCTCTCTCTTCCACCATCCCCTCATCTGGCGTGTGCGTGGCCCTCCCTGGTAAAACTAGTTGGCTTTTCCTGGAAGCCACTTCCAGATTTCACAGCCACATCATAAACACTTACCACTTAATCCTTAGGTCTGCAGTCACATAAATTGGATTTTCCACCTTTCATTAAGAAACTGCTGACTCAGAAACAGGATAACTTTCTACTACACGCTTTTGAGAAATCTTCATATATCTCACTTTAGGCTTCTTCAGGCTCACCATTGTAGACTCATAGGATCGCAAATCTTTTAATATTATGGACATAAATATGAGGCACAGAGAGGTGGACTGACTTCCTATGGGTAACACAGTTAATAAGTATCGAATAATAAGTATCCAAAGAGCTCTAATTGGAACCTTTTCTTTTATTACTCCAGGATGCACCCCCCCCCACACACACACACACATACCTTCAATGTAGTGAAATAGACAATGTTAGGTATTCACTGTAAACTCTATTGTCCAGATTTACCTGAAACACTCTATAGTGTTCCTTTTGTTGTTGTTTTTAAACTGAGCTAACACTAAGTTTCCAATGTAGTTGCATACAGTTTTGCAAAATAGTTCTCACATTTTTTAAAATTTTCTCTGTATCCTTGTTTATCCCCTTGATTTGTTTCTAGTTATGTTATATCCTGGTAGTTTGGATGAGGTAAAAAATCAAGAATGACAAATGATCCTTGAAACCCACTTCTAAGCAAATGGTCACTGATGACACAGAATAATGATATGGGGCAAGATTTGGGGGCTGCAGAATATAAACGGTAGAAGGAGGACCAACTGCTTTCCTAGAGGCAGGACTGGGTGTTTTGTTTTTACATTGTTGATTTTCACTTGTTCATTGTTGATTTTCATCTTTTCCAATAAGGTCCTTGTTTTTCTCCCACCAAGCATTCTGAAAATTTGGCTATTTTCTGCCTTTAATTATATAAGCAGTTCTCTTTACAAACTTAAATGGCATACCTAAATGTCTGTTGCTCAATGTGTCAACTTTTAGATGTCAACAGTAGACTATCCGCTGTAAGAAATGGATAAATTACATCACTTTCCCTCCATTTTTCAGGAAAATGGTGTCCCTGCTGTGGGGGGGGCGGGGAGGAGGAAGCAGAGGATTTAGTGATCCCTGAGGGCTTCTCCTCCCATTGATTGCAAAATCAAAAAGGGTGATGACTCTTATCCTACACATGCAGGCTCAGATCCCTCAAAAACAAAGGTTTGAATAACTCCAAGGAGGAAAGAACCCCAGCTGTCGAGGAGGTGCTGGCTAAAGACAAAGAATCCAGACTAAGCAGCAAAGAAGGAAACTCTTAAATACAAGTTAGAGCCTCAGGACCAATCACAGAAACAGGGACTATAACCTCTACCCATATTTAGTATTAACACATAGGATACTGGTAGTAATGGACCTTACAATTAAATCCACAAGTGGCAGATCATAAAACAAGTTTAAGAGAACTTATAAAAGAAAGTATACCAGCCAGACATACAGGACCTGGGTCTGAGTGAATATATGAAAGAGTTTGGTTTGTCTCCCTTTACAAAAGGTGTGTCATTCTGGTCCTATGACCGATAATAGCATTATATAAGGAGAAAACGTTTCTTTTTGTGAACAGTACATATGGAACCTCCAAGCACACTCTTTCACATGCTGCTGGCTGGAGCCTCAGGTCCTGCCCACAGAGACCTCTCCATAAGGCTGTTTGGGGGTCCCTACCTTCTCCCAGAATAAGCAATCCAAGAAAAGGAGGAAGCCACAATGCCCTCTGTGTCCTAATTTCAGAAGTGATACACCATCTTGATCAATCTACTCGTTGGACACAAGCCACCAAATACAGCCCACGTTAAGCAGAATGGCTCACCTTTTGAAGGGAGGCAGGTCCAAGAATTTGCGAACGTATTTCAAAACCACTGCACAGTATGTGATCTGGACATGCTTTCTTTCTTTTTATCCATCCAGCATCTCACCAACATGCCTACCTGGGGATGCGCTCACTGTGGGGAATACTTCCATCCTGAACCCTGGCAGCTAGGACATGGGCCCATCCCTAAACTCTGGCTATTCAAATCTATGCTCTGGGATTTGAGCCTTGAGGGAGTGTTTCACAGACTTGGGGATCGTTGAGGAAGTGGTTTCCTGTGATGAAACCCTGGATCTTCCCCCCTACCCAGCTGTCCTTCCTTTGTCCCTGTCTGTTTTCTGAGTCTTCTCAACAGTGAAATGAGCTACCCAGTATCTTCCAATAATTTTATTTTCTGCCTGTTGGTCAAACTCAGCTGGTCTTGCTTGACACATGCTCTTAACAAATACAAATGTATTAAAGTCCCAGCAAAATAATCTACTCAGAGCCCCACCGGAGAACCAAGGGCAATGAAATGCCTCAACACACTTACCACTAGACCCTGTGTATATGTTTGTTTACTTGTATGTGTGCATATCCATCTGAATGCCAGCTCTATAAAAGACAGTCTTATCAGTTTTATATCTTTTGAAAAATAACTTTATATTTTGAACTCATTTATGAATCGCAAGAAGCTGCAAAAAAAAAAGTGGTAGAGAGAATTCCTGTGTACACTTCATCAGCTTCCCAAATGATAACATCTGCGTAAGTGTAGTGCATACTCAAAATCAAGGAACATGGCATTATTATCATTGGTATTGTACTATCAACTCAAATGCAGATCTTTTTCTTCTCTTTTTAATTGAAGTATAATTAACATACAGTGTTATATCAGTTTCGGGTGTATAATATAGTGATCCAACAATCCTATACATTACTCTGTGCTCATCATGATAAGTGTACACTTAATCCCCTTCACCTATTTCACCCATCCCCCACACCCCTCCCTTCTGGTAACCATCAGTTTGTTCTCTGTACTTAAGACTCTGCTTTTGGGGATGCCTGGGTGGCTCAGTTGGTTAAGCATCTGCCTTCGGCTCAGGTCGTGATCCCAGGGGTCCTGGGAGTCTGCTTCTCCATCTGCCTGCCCCTCCCCCTGCTTGTGCTCTCTCTCTCTCTCTCTCTCTCTGTCAAATAAATAAAATCTTTAAAAAAAAAAGTCTGTTTTTTGTCTGCCTCTTTTTCCTTTGTTCATATGTTTTGTTTTTTAAATTGCACATATGAGTGAAATCATATGATATTTGTCTTTTTCTGACTTATTACCCTCTGTCTTTCTCTGACTTATACCCTCTAGATCCATCCATGTTGTTGCAAACGGCAAGATTTCATTCTTTTTTATGGCTGAGCAGTATTCCATATATACTACATGAAAAGATGCTCAATATCACTCATCATCAGAGAAATGCAAATCAAAACCACAATGAGATATCACCTTACATCTGTCAGAATGGCTAGAATCAAGAAGACTGGAAAACCCAGTGTTGCTGAGGATGTGGTGAAAAAGGAACCCTGGGCACTGTTGGTGAGAATGTAAATTGGTGCAGCCACAGTGGAGAACAGTACCGAGGCTCCTCAAAAAATTAAAAATACAATTACCATATGATCCAGCAATTCCATTACTGGGTATTTATTTACCTAAAGAAAATAAAAACAGTAATTTAAAAAGATATATGCACCCTATGTTTATTGCAGCATTATTTGCAATAGCCAAGATATGGAAGCAGCCCGTGTCCATCCATAGATGAATGGAAAAACAAGATGTGTTTTCATATCTTCAGGACCTGTTCATAGTGCTTAGCACATGGTAAACACCCAACCAATTCTTGCTGAATGAACAAATAGGTGAATAAGTGAATCAATTATAGCAGTACTTGGTGAAATTAAGTAGACACTTTTAATACCAAGTTGTAGGATGCAACCCCATATGAAGAAAGAGGAAGGGAAAAAAAGAAGGGGGGCAGGAGGGGTCATGGAATGTAAGGTGGTGGGGACAAGAAGTGAGATTTTTTGAGCAGCCTCCAAAGAAGTGATAAATTTTACGGATGTTTTCCTATTGGATGCACTGTGATGATCCCTTCAAAAAACCCTATAATAGGGGCACCTGGGTGGCTCAGTTGGTTAAGCAACTGCCTTCGGCTCAGGTCATGATCCTGGAGTCCCGGGATCGAGTCCCGCATCGGGCTCCCTGCTCGGCGGGGAGTCTGCTTTTCCCTCTGACCCTCCCCCTCTCATGTGCTCTCTCTCTCTCTCTCATTCTCTCTCTTTCAAATAAATAAATAAAATCTTTAAAAAAAAAACCCTACAATAATATTCTACATTATTCTTTGAAGTCATATTTGACTTCAAAGGCTTAGAAGTCATATTTGAATTTCATTTAAGCACATCCACAAATAGAGATGATCCTCAAGGCATTCCAGATATATTTGGAGTACGTTAACTTACTAACAATTCTTGACACCGTAACCTCATTGGAGAAGAATATAAAATGAAGGAGAGGGGACATGCAACATACACTGACTCACTGGACAGTTATGGACGGAAGTGGTGCAGGGCTGTAATGGAAGGAGAGGCCTGCCCCAGCTCATCCTCATGGGTGGAGGCCTGTGGGGGTAGCAGTAAGACACAAAGGGATCCCAAGAGACACGTAAAGACCGCAGATCACAATCGACTGTCACCCTATGACACTGGTGAAGTGAGCTGGGACCCACGAAAGAGCAGGGAAGAATTTGCAACTGGGAAGAACAGAAGGAAGTTAAAATTAGGTTCATTAAGTCATAGATATCAGATTCCATTCTTTTTACGATTGCAGACCCACCAGGAAATTATCCCAAACTGAAAACTGCATGAAGTGAGTTGAATGAGAGCCCCCCTCCCCCTGCAAAAAAAGCTGCATTCTCCAGAATCTGTGATTCAACCTTACTTGGAAAAGGGGTCTTACAGATATAATTTAAGATCTTGAGATGAGTTCACCCTGGATTATTTGGATGGACCCTAAATCCAATGACAAGTGTCCTTGCAAGAGACAGAAGAGGAGGTGACACAGACACAGAGGAAAAGTCCATGGGAAGATAAAAGCAAAGATGGGCATGATGATCTACAAGGAACAGCTGGAACCACCAGCAGGTAGAAGAGCAAGGAAGGATTCCCCTAGAGCCTTCGGCAGGGGCATGTCTCTGCCGACACCCGGATATGGAACTTCTGGCCTCCAAAACTTGTGGCCTTCACACGGCCTCCAAGTGAGAAAATAAGTGTCTGTCACTTTAAGTCACAAAGTCTGCGGTAATTTGTGATGGCAGCCCTAGGAAACAAATACACGGCATGAGAACAAACATTGTCAGGTTTGAAAATGTGGGCTAGTAGAGCTTTCAAGACATTGAGTAATACCATCTGTATCAGTCAGGGTTCAACCAGTCCCGTAGGAGATAATGAGATCTGTTGGGACGAACTGGCTTGTGCAATCGTAGGGGCTGGCTAGGACAGTCCGAAACGTGGAGGGCAGGCTGGCGCCCTTGGCACACATGAATACGGCTGTCCTCAGGTTGACTTCTTCTTCCTCAGCTCAGCTCTTAAGGCCTTTTCCACGGAGTGCTCAAGGCCCACCCAGATTACCTAGGACAATACTCCCTTACTTAATGTCAGCTGACTTTGGACTTTATCACATCTACAAAATACCCTCAGAGCATCACCTAGATTGGTGTTTGGTTGAATAACTGGGGATGGTAGCCTCTTCACGTTGACACATAGGCAAAACCACCACACCTTCTCTGAGCTACTACTTCATGGGCCGTTGTGCTGGAAGTGTGTACCCTCAAGTTGGTCCCATGTTTTCTAGTCCAGAAGTGACCGCTCCCAACAACAGTTCTGACCATGACTCATCGTCCCCATAGCAGCAGACCTAGAATCCAATACAGAGCAAAACGTGGTTAAGGATAGAGATGGTCTGTCAAGAAACATCTGACAAAGCTGTAAATTGAAAAAATGAACATAGAAATAATCTTCTGGTTCTTTTCACCTCCCACTAGAGTGGGCTTTTCAACTACAAAATGAAAAGGTCATTTTTCCGCTCTCACTTCCGCCTCGCGGGGAAAACAGTCTTGTGTAACTGATACCCTGGATCCACAGACAACATAACATTTTTATTTCAGAGCTAAAAATAAAGAGTTGTTGCCGGGAGGAAGGGGTCAGGTAGAGTCGACTCCTGCCAGGGTTCTCTGTGTAAAATTTAGACAAGAGGTTGCAAGTTGGCAGCAGTAAGTCTGGTGATGAGAGCCAAGCCAGCAAGGAAGGCAGACAGAAAACTGGGGACAGCCAGGCCCTGAATAGTGTCACTGAGTGCCCAGACCAGTGCCCACCACTGTCTACCCACAGATCGCTGCTTGTGTGGGAAAAACACTGAGATCTGCTTGGGACTTGCCGATTTCTGTGAGTTTTCTCTTATTTGCAGAACAAGAAATGTGGCTGATGGGACAAAAACAGTATTTCCACAAAATCTGTCCTGCCTGCTTCATCAGGTTATTATGTGAATTAAATTTGCTAATGCATCTATAAACAAGATACTAAAATAAGGCCTTTTAACATCGTGCCCAGCAGGTGACAACTGCCCAAGAAAGGTGTGCTTATTTGTCCTAAATGATACCACAACACACATGAAGCAAATGGCTTACTTGTGAGGTTTGCTCGAAAAAAAGCTTAGGAAATCAAAATATTTGGATTTTTTGATTCAGGAAAACAAGAGTAAATTGTATTTTTCACAAAGAGGAGAGAACGTTAATGTTTGTGAATTTCCAATTTGCATCTAAATATACATTTCCACTTAATGACAGATTTTGAAAGATTTTCAGCAAGTCAAGGAGATATCCACAATGCCACGCTAACTCATCTAACTTGAAAAAGGCATAAGTTACTTGTACCAGCTCATTTGCTGCCTCACTTTGTGTGGACCAGGAAGAAGCTATGATCCATGAAATATGGAAACTAGAAAAAAATTGTATTATGCCCCTAGTGAACCTTGGAAGGTCATCAAAGACCACCTCTCTGCATCAGGCCAGCCAAAATCTAAACCACCCATGGGAGATGAGTGCTTGCCTAGCCCGTCATGTCACCTGCTCCCCATTAATCAGGATGACATCTGGAGTCAAACGTGCCCTCTTGAATTCTGGAAAGCATTCTGGTGCATGATGACGGCGTTTTTCCTTGGATCATGAAAGTGAAATGTATTTAGTCAAGCTGTAATAGCACACTATGCCCTCATGTCGACCTCAGAAAGTTGTCCCCATTTTAGAGGGGGCAGGCGAAATAGGTGAAGGGGTTTAAGAAGAGGATTGAACTTCTAGTTTTAAAATAAGTAAGTCATAGGGATGTAACATACAGCATAGAGAATAGAGTTAATATTGTAATAACTTTGTGTGGTGTGACGATAACTAGATTTATTGGGGGAATCATTTCATAGTATATGAAAGTATGGAATCACTATGATGGACACCTAAAACTAATAGGATATTGTGTGTCAATTAGACTTCAGTTAAAAAATAAAATAAAATAAATAAGACATCTCAAAACCCCTCCCCCTAAACCTTTACTGGTTTGTAAAGAATGGTTTGCCATAATAAGCAAACACTTTCACTTTACCACTTTTAGAAAGATCAACATTAACTGGAGGGTTATCATAGTGGTTAAGCACAGACTGTTCCTCGATTGAATGTCCAACTTCATCACATAGCTGTGTGGTCTTTTGCAAGTTACATGGGGGGATATATCAAAGGGGATATATTAATCATGTTTTTTTTATTCTGTATATTTTATGATGCTTTCACATCTTGAGGTCCTTGCTGGCCAGGGGAGTGACTGCCCCTTTCCGGGGGGCTAGCTAATTTCTAGAGTTAGCAAGCAACTGGACTGAGAGCATGCCTTTCATATGCAAACCGACCAGTCCAAAGCCCATATTCCCAAGCACCTCTTTTATCTGACTCTCTCACACCAAGCCAGTACTTCCCTGGCCCTGTATCATTCAAGGGCCGGGTCCTGAAGAACAGGAGACCACCTCTATAAAGCAAGGCCCACCAAAATTATTCAAGGTGTCCAATCCTAAATCTGCTTAAACTTGACAACACTTCTTTACCCATTCCTTCTTGTTCTCATAGAAACCACACTAAAGACTCTGGGCCATGCTTTCTCCTTCATACTCCGCGTCTTGATGCTGGTACTTCTCTATGTGGCCCTATGTGGGCCACCTCCTCTTAGAAACTGTAAGGTATAAAACTTCTTCCAGTGTCATCCCTCTCTCTGTTGTCACTTGGTCACCTCTATAAATTAAGCCCTGGGTACAAATGAAACAGGATGATATTGAAGTTTCCCACCTCTAAAGCCAGTATGAACATCAAGCAACTGAATGCTTGTAAAGCATACAGAATAGCACTGGTGCTTTGTATGGCCATCATGGGTTAGCTGTTCCTAACTGGGCCATATTGCTCCCTGTCTTCCGATGGAGAGCCTGGCGTGGCTCCTCGCCACCAGTGCCCTGGCGAGGTTCCTCTCATTCCCTGTCTTGTGATTAGAGCCTCCCTGCTTCCAACACCATGTCTTGCTGCACTGTCCTCCTTCAAACATACCTCTTCTTTCTGTCTGATTTCCAGACTCCTAAAAGTGTGCTGTCTGGTAGACCAAGACCAAGAGTACACATTTCTTCCCAAGAGGGCCTGGGCTGGCCCAGGAACTCATGTCCTCCTCTGCCCAGTGCACACATCTGTCCCAACGCGCCCTGATGATTCAGTCATGCGCCTCTCCAAGGTATCAACAAAGGTGTGGAATATATTACTCCCCACAGTAACATTTTGAACATAATAGCCATAACAACTCCTAACAATACCTATTAGTCTCCTATGAGCCAGTGGTTTTGTCCCTTTCCCTTAAATCTTACTCCTTAGTACAATTCTTGGATATAAGTATCATTTTACAAGCAAGAAAACCATTGCACAGAGAATTTAAGCAATCGACCCAAAGTAATGACCACTGAGGGGCCGTGACAAATTTCAAATGCATATCTACCTGACTCCTAGCCACCCCCTTATCACATCATTGTGCGAGCTTGCCTTTAACATTCTTGGGGTACTGTTTACCACTACTGTTAATACACGTGGTCATTCTCACCATCACTGTTGACTCTGTACTACTAGTCAACATCACAGGAGTTTTTATCTCTCCAGTTATCCCTCCCACCAGTGAAGAATCAAACTTCCAGCATAAGCAACCAGGGCCACTTCCATTTAAGACACTAGCAAACCAGGTTTCTTGTCGACCTTTCTTCCATAATTTACCTCTTCTCTAGCTCGTACTGTTTATTGTAAAATCATTCATGCTTAAATATCATTTTTTTTCTCTAATAGAATAATTTTGGAAACAAAACAGCAACAACTCTCTATGTTTGAAACCAGGCTGAGGACTATTTGTTAGCCACTTCCCAAGAGGAAGAAATCTTTCCATTCTATCATATTTTCCAGTTAATTATCCAGTTCAGTGATCAATTATCAATTGATAAATATTAATTATCCAAATAATTGTGGAAATTGACTGGTCTGATTTATTACCTGGATTTTCTAGGCAAAGCTATAAAATTCTATGGGTTTTCTAGGCATATTTATTCATTTTGTATAAAAGCAAAAATTATTTTATAATAATAAGACTGACTATAAGTTGATTAAAGCATTTTCACATATGGCCAGGGTTGGCGTTTGAACCTTTATTGAAGCCATTTATTTCATTTAGAAAATTATCCTACTCCATAGGAGCATTTAGGACCTCTGACCCAAGCCAAAAGCATTGAGTCGATGAATAAGCAGTTAAAATTCCAAGATAAGCCATAAAGACTCATTATGGTTAGAAAGGTCACAGAATTCTGATACATTTACATCAACATGGATGGGACTGGAGGAGATTATGCTAAGTGAAATAAGTCAAGCAGAGAAAGTCAATTATTATATGGTTTCACTTATTTGTGGAACATAAGGAATAGCATGGAGGACATTAGGAGAAGGAAGGGAAAAATGAAGGGAGGGAAATCGGAGGGAAAGATGAGCCATGAGAGACTATGGACCTGAGAAACAAACAGGGTTTTAGAGGGGAGGGGGGAAGGGGGATTGGTTAGCCGGGTGATGGGTATTAAGGAGGGCACGTACTGCATGGAGCACTGGGTGTTATACGAAAACAATGGATCGTGGATCACCACATCAAAAACCAGTGATGTATTGTATGGTGACTAACATAACATAATAAAATTAAAAAAAAAAAAAAGAACTCTGATACAGGGATTTCTTTAATCTATTTTTTCCAAAAGAATAAAGCAAAGCTCAGAGATGTTGATGTGTTGTAAAGCTCGTGGCCCGATGATGTGTAGTGTTGTCTTTAAATACAAACAATATACTGTTAATAATACTTAGCATGAACAATGCTTCAACAACAACATTCACTCAACTATATGAGGGCCTTCAATTGTGCCGGGGCTGTGCCAAGTCTTGGGATTAGCAACAGAAGAAACACATTGCTACATTGAAAGGATTAGAGTCTCGTGGGGGAGCCAGGTATGCAAAAGCTTAAAGTACAAGGTGATAATGATATATATGCTAGAGGGACCATTGAGGTGCCTGCCATGGGAGTATAGGCGGGGAACTCACTCTGTGTGAGTGGCTGAGAGCTGTCAGCAGGCAGTTATAACCCACTAAAGGGTCTACACGAATGAACGGGTCTACAGACTCTTACAGACAGATGGTACATTTTCCTTTTCACCTGTGTAAAATTCCAGCCCTGCAGGCTGTCAAACGTGTCTCTCCAGCACTCTCAATTGCCTACATCTTGCCACACTGACCTCTTCTCCTGCCCCCAAATGTCCTGCCTGGGCTCTCTTAAGCACATTCTCTCACATCTGCCCTTCTCCTTACACTCCCCTCTTACCCCATCTTGGTCTCAGAGGCCACGCATCAACCCCCACAGGAACAAATGGATCTCTCGAGACTCTTGGTCTGGGAAATCATCTCCAGCTCTTCCAAGACCATGTATGGGTGCCCTTTCTCTGCTTCCTTAGCTCCTCAGTGACCCGGTCCTCTCTTACGAAACTGCCCTAGACCTCAGGAATGGATTCAGGGACCATGCCACTGTGCCCAGGACAGATTCACCCTAAGCATTCAACAAGTAGGAATAACAGCAGTTTTTTGAAAATTGAGATCAAAATTCCATTTCCACTTAAACAGTTGCACAAACAGAATGGCATGTCCCTTGAACTCCATAATTCTTTATCTAAAATGCACATTGCAGGGGTGGGTGCACCTGGGTGGCTCAGTTGGTTAAGCTTCCAACTCTCGATTTCAGCTCAGGTCATGTTCTCAGGGTCATGAGATCGAGCCCCATGTCCAGCCGCAGGTTGAGCTCTGCACTGAGCGTAGAGCCTGCTTAAGATTCTCTTTCTTCCCCTCTCACTCTGTCCCTCTCTACCCTTGCTCGAACTTGCATGTACTATCAATATAAATAAATAAATAAATAAATAAATAAATAAATAAATAAATAAATAAAATGCACATTGCCAGGGAATCCGGTTTATTCACATCAGTAAGCTAGCAGATGCTAAAACTCCCAAGTTCCCAAGTACGGCAGGATCTCTAGGGTGACTCTCAGTGTATTCAAGGGTATGTTCGGGTTTTTTATGTTCTCTAATAAACTTTGTGCTATATTAGGTATAGCATGTGTACAAGGCATTCAGATTTTTTTTCAAATTTTTTTATTCTTTTTGTTATTAACATATAAGGCATTCAGATATTAACCAACCTTTTTGTATGATGGCAGTAATGATTATGAAGTGAGACGGAATGTACTTGTCAACTGTGAATCAGTATACAAATGTGAGGGACCAGGAGCACCTGGACTCTGCCAGGCCTGGGACCCTTCAGGTGCACCTGTCTCTGGTTCATTCCAGACTGCTCCCCTCCTTCTCTCCAGGCCTAGCCTAACCTAGCTGAACACGCGGCAGTGACCAAGAAAACTACTCCCAACCCAAGAATGGCTCCAACTTCAGTAACAAACAATACTTAATGCAAACATCAAGGTCACTATAAGCTTGGCACACTCCCTTCTCCAGCTTGATGATTGCTTATATTTGGGACTTCCCAGCAACCCCCCACCCATCACCACTGGTGAGCTAGAAGTTTCTCCCAACATAATGGGGGGTGGGGGGTGCATGGTGTTCATCATCGTTGTCATCAAGCACTAGCACAAAGAGGGGTAGCTCAGAACCCTGGCAGGAGCTTGTTTTCGAGCCCACTGCCTGAGCCGACTCCAGGCTCTGCCTCTCCCCGGCTGTGTGAGCTTGAACATGTTAACTAGCTTGTCCTGATTCTTCATCTGAAAAGTTCAACAATAATAAAACTTCTCTGTAAGAGTTTTTGTGAACACGAAGTGGGCCAACAATTTTGGGGATTAGAAAAGTGCCTAGCACACAGAAAGGACGCAATACATTCACTATTATGATTAGCACCATCATCATCCCATTGGTTTTCAGGAAACTAACTCAAACTAGTTTAGGCAGAAAGGGAAAATTCTGGCTTCAGAAGTACAGAAACAGGAACTTGAAACGCCACAAGGCCTCTCTCTCTGTCCTTTGTCTCTGTTCCTCTCTTTGGCCGGGCTAATTCTCTTCACAAGAAGCATCGAATGAGGGAGACCCTCCCCACTGGGGCTCCTGGGTTGGTCCGGCCAATCCCGTGGACAGGACATGGGGTTTGAGGAAGGTGGTAGCTCTCACTCAAACCTGATGGAAAGGAGCTCCTTGCACACAGATAAAGGAGTCATCTGTTACCACGCTCGCCGCCGGCTTCCACAGACACATTTGGGTAGAGTACAACCCCTTCCCTTACGGAACCCTTTTCTTTCTCATTCATTCATCCTCACACCTGTTTAAACATTTAATCACATGTCTGTAAGGTGCCAGGTGCTGTGCTTCGAGGTGGAATCAGAGATGAAAAAGACACAGCCTCTCAAGACTCTAGATTCCCTTTTATCCTTCCAGCCACCTTCTTGGCCAGAACAAATCCATTTTGTGAATAAAAAGAAATCACTTCTGCCCAGAGATTGATGCCCGGCCGTGCTCCCTCGGAAACAATGAAGACGGCAGTTGTGGCTCCACAGAGGCCACCTTGTCCCCGAGACAGCGACTTCTGAAGGCCCAGGAGCAGCTGCTTCTGCTCACGGGTGACAAGTGACATGATTCAGTGGATCCCTCCACAAATGACGGCGGGGCAAGTGTTGGTATAATCTCACCGTGAATGTTTGGAATGTGGAGGAGAGCCATGGGCGAAAACATGGAGCCCAGCTCTAGAACACACAAACGGGAGCCGGAGAGAAGCGTGTGAGGGGCCTGGCGGCAAAGCCAGCGTGAGTGAGGCCGACCCCCGGCCCCCCTTCCACGGCGTAACCCCAGTTCATCCTGGGCCGTGTCCTTCCCCCAGCTCAGCCTTCTGTGAACATTTCCCAGGTCCCCTGAACGTTTGTGTCCCACACAATTCACACACTGAAGCCCTAATCCCCCGTGGGATGGCATTTGGTGGGAGGTAGCTTTGAGAAGTGATTAGGTCACAAGCGCTCCAGCCTCACGATGGGATTAGTGCCCTTCTAAGAAGAGATGCGAGAGAAATGATCTCTCTGTCAGCCACGTGAGGACACAGCATGAAGGCTGCCATCCCCCAAACAGGAACTCACCCGGCACCCTGATCCCAGACTTCCCTCCGGAACCATGAGAAATACGTTTCTGTTGTTGAAGACTCCAGCGTGTGGCATTTGTCCTAACAGCCCGGGCTGACCAAGATGCGCCCCCCGGTGCCAAGGCTGCCGTGGGCTCTGGGGATGGAAGGAGAAGAAAGAGAAGTAAGAAGGGTCCCTGCCCAGAGGAGCATAGACACCCCCTCGGCAGAAACTCACACGCTGGCAGGGACTGTGGTGCGTGCACAACCGGGTGCAATACCAAGTGCTGGGGGAACGGGACCCAGAAGGAGACCGTGACTCGGCCTCAGGGACTCAGGTGCCAATGAAAGATTGTGTGGAATTCTGAAGAGTTGCTCTTGTGCCCCCAAAGATTGTCCAAGTCCCATTCTAAAAAGTAATATTTATTTCATTAACATACAAGTTTTCCTATTTAATCTTCCTTTGGTTTCTAATCCAACTTCCAAATCTTATTCTACAGCCATGAATAGCACGACTCTGACAACTTCTTGAGATTGCCATAAAGAGCTCGAATTTATTTATAAATGTGAGATCTTCACTTTTTTTTAAGTGCTACAATTTAATAAACAAAATCTTCTTGAGTACTTCAATAGCTCCCACAAATCTAATAAACTTACAAATGTAATGATTCTTCTTTTTTTTTAAGATTTTAATTTATTTTTTGACAGAGAGAGGCACAGCGAGAGAGGGAACACAAGCAGGGGGAGCGGGAGAGGGAGAAGCAGGCTTCCCACAGACCAGGGAACCCGACGCGGGGCTCGATCCCAGGACCCTGGGATCATGACCTGAGCCGAAGGCAGACGCTTAACGACTGGGCCACCCAGGCGCCCTACAAATGCAATGATTCTTAAGTTGTCCTAAATGTATATCATTTTAGGAAAACTTCAGTATAAAACAGCAAGCCAAAGTGAACTCGTCAATAATATATTTTTAATAGAATCATAAGGTTCATCTGTTGCTTCAAAACACCAATTTCTTTTAAACATTACAAACCCTTAAAATGTCAAACTTACACAATTTATTTGCCAACACACAACTATAAATACCACATGGTTGATGGATTTCATTCCTTTAAATATTTCTATATCTCATTCACAACTTTCTCAGGATTAAAAGATGCTTACCCACTAAGAAGGCAATCCAACAATTTTGGAGGCAACTCTTCTGCCTGCTGAGGGTAGCAAAGGAGATGCGAGCTGAGCCTGAGCTCAGAGGCCTCACACATCCAGGCCCTTCTTTCTATGACCTTGACTACCAGGCTGAGCCACACAAAGATGGACTCTACACCTCACAGAAAGGGTACTCAGGAAGCCCACATTCTTGGACCTACATTTGACTCATCCCCTTACCTAATTATTTCAATCGCTCATGAAAGTCTACAACTGCCAATCAGGGTGTTAGATCACCTAGATTTTGTGTCTGATTTCCTAATTGGTTAAGATAGAATAACAAACACTAAGATAGAATAACAAACTCTAACAAGGCCTTGTGGAGAGAGAGGCACCTGGGCTGCATTTAGAGGAACCTCCTCCCTCCATTGTTCTGGTGCCTCTTGCCTTCTTGCTGTTTGTGCCTTTCTCTAAGCGCTTTGCCTTTTTTTCTTTTTTCAGGGAATAGATGGCGCTATGATGTAGCTAAACCACTGATGAGGTAAGGGACTTAAAGTTTTAGTGTTTATTTAGTATTATTTAGAAATGATCATGAGTCCACGTAATTCAAAGGTTAGTTCTGAGAAAATGTGAGATACGGTGTAAAGGCATTTAATTACATTTGAAGCAATTTACAAATAAAATTATCTCCTTTTGCTGGAAGATCAAGGAAGGAAAAGGTCCAGGGAACAGAACAGACTGGAATTTCACACTTGGGTTCAGATTCTTTCTCCCTGACCCTAAGCAATTTCCTCAGTGCTCTGCATTTTGGTCTCCTCATCTGTAATATGGTATTACTGACATATTATATATTTCATCAAGGTTAAATGTGTCCTGTAATAAATAATAATAATAATAATAATGCCTTCCTCACCAAGTTAATGAGATTAAATGTCATATGTGACGTGTCTACAATAAATGTGGTCTTAATGGTGGTACGAAAAAAGAGAAATAAGGCCACTTTCCAAGTGGCCTTATTCAGAGGTTTGATCATTCTTTCTACTATTCCCCTAGTTCCGTTTGACCTATTTTTGGCCAGGACAGTGTTTAATAAATAACTTCAACATTAAAAAAAATTTGTCAACATTTAAAGGTTGGAAGATTTCACTTATAGTCCAGATTTCTGGCTTCTCTTGACAACTGGAAGATCTGAGAACACATGACCCATATTTTCAAATGGCCAATGGTCAACACGTAGCCTGGGCTGGGAAGCAGATGCACCTCTTAAAATGCATTGTGTTGGCTATTGTGGACATTGCTGCTATGAACATTAGGGTGCATATGGCCCTTCTTTTCACTACATCTGTATCTTTGGGGTAAATACCTACTAGTGCAACTGCTGGATCATAGGATAGCTCTATTTTTAATTTTTTGAGGAACCTCCGCACTGTTTTCCAAAGTTGCTGTACCAATTTGCACTCCCACCAACAGTGTAAGACGACGGTTCCCCTTTCTCCACAACCTCTCCAACATTTGTTGTTTCTTGCCTTGTCAATTTTTGCCATTCTAACTGGTGTAAGGTGGTATCTCAATGTGGTTTTGATTTGAGTTTCCTGATGGCTAATGATGATGAACATTTTTTCATGTGTCTGTTAGCCATTTGTATTCCTTCTTTGGAGAAGTATCTGTTCATGTCTTCTGCCCATTTTCTCACTGGATTATTTGTTTTTTGGATGTTGAATTTGAGAAGTTCTTTAGAGATCTTGGATATCAGCCCTTTGTCTGTAGTGTCATTTGCAAATATCTTCTCCCATTCTGTGGGTTGCCTGTTTGTTTTAGTGACTGTTTCCTTTGCTGTGCAGAAGCTTTTTATCTTGATGAAGTCCCAAAAGTTCATTTTCACTTTGGTTTCCCTTGCCTTTGGAGACATGTCTTGAAAGAAATTGCTGTGGCCAATGTCGAAGAGGTTACTGCTTATGTCCTCATCTAGGATTTGGATGGATTCCTATCTCACATTGAGGTCTTTCATCCATTTTGAGTTTATCTTTGTGTATGGTGTAAGAGAATGGTCGAGTTTCATTCTTCTGCATGTGGCTGTCCAATTTTCCCAGCACCATTTATTGACGAGACTTTTTTCCATTGCATATTTTTTTCCTGCTTTGTCGAAGATTATTTGACCATAGAGTTGAGGGTCCGTATCTGGGCTTCTGATCTGTTCCATTGGTCTATATGTCTGTTTTTGTGCCAGTACCATGCTGTCTTGGTGATCACAGCTTTGTAATATAGCTTGAAATCAGGCAATGTGATGCCCCCAGCTTTGTTTTTCTTTTTCAACATTTCCTTGGTGATTCGGGGTCTTTTCTGATTCCATAAAAATTTTAGGATTGTTTGTTCCAGCACTTTGAAAAAGCCAAGATGCTCTTCAATAGATGAATGTATAAAGAAGATGTGGTCCATATATACAGTGGAATATTACTCAGCCATCAGAAAGGATGAATACCCAACTTTTGCATCAACATGGATAGGACTGGAGGAGATTATGCTAAGTGAAATAAGTCAAGCAGAGAAAGTCAATTATCATATGGTTTCACTTATTTATGGAACATAAGGAATAGCATGGAGGACTTTAGGAGAAGGAAGGGAAAAATGAATGGGGAGAAATCAAAGGGAGAGACAAACCATGAGAGACTATGGACTCTGGGGAACAAACAGGATTTTAGAGGGGAGAGGGGTGGGGGGATGTGTTAGCCCGGTGACGGGTATTAAGGAGGGCACGTATTGCATGGAGCACTGGGTGTTATAAACAAACAATGAATCATGGAACACTACATCAAAAACAAATTATGTACTGTATGGTGACTAACATAACATAATAAATAAATAAATATATTTTTTAATAAAAGGACTTCTGTGCCAAAGCCCTTATATGGAGCCCAGGTGAGCCAGGCTTGATGATAGAGAGCTGAACGATCCTTCAGCTCTTTAACCCAAGGAACACACTAGAGCAAGCCATGCTCACACTCCAAGTCTGGCCCTTCTGGATCTTATCACAACGTATGCTAGTAGAGACATGGAGAGTTGAACCCAAGAAAAAAGTGTTTTAATGTGTTTTTAAAAGAATAAAGCCAAATTCACTCAAAAAAATAAAAAATAAAAAATAAAAAAATAAATGGGTTGCATTGGCTTCACTTCACCACAATGTTCATCCAACCGATTTCTCTCACTCACATTTCGTGCCTGAGATGCATCTTGGAAATAAAGATAATATTTCAGGCAGAATGGCAGGCCAGTGGGTGTTTTTCTGCCATAGGGCAGGCCTTCGTGGAGGGGTATTGACACTGTCTAATAACATAGAAGGTTGTCAGGATGATAGAATTGCAGCCTTTTTAAAAACTATTCACTCTAATGTCCTGAATCTCCATGCCGGGCCACAGATTAGATCAGCGTGTACACAATGCTTTCTCTTCAACAGAATCACAGACTCCCTGGGATGAGAGGAACCTTCATGATGATCTGGTTGAGGACTCACGCATTGCTTGAAACCTCTCTACAACATCCTTGCCGGAGATTCCTGGTGACCTTCAACCAGCTTAGAGGGTCTCATCATCTCCAAAGGCAGCTATTCTGACTCTTGAGACCCTCTTCATAAATTGAACAGAAATCTGATGCCCCTATTATCACACCAAAGTTGTACAGCAGTAGAATCTTCAAATTACAGTCACAAACTCCATTCAATCCTCTGTGGGACTGAGTTATTATTGATATTATTGCTTCTTTACAAATGAGGAAATTGAGGCTCAGAGAAGTTGCATGGCTTAGCCAAAGTCACAGAACTGGTAAGTAGTGGCAAGAGGTGGTTTCCTGTTTCAAACGTCAATATTCTTTCTACAGAACCTTGGTCTAAGTTCTAGACTATGAAATAATACTGCACATCTAATTTCTCTTTTCTGTAATACACCTTCATATATTTGATCACAGATATGATGTCTACCACTATTTCTAATCAAATAGTCCCCTTCCCTTCAATCAAGATTCATTTGACAAGGTTTCTACTGTCCTC
Source organism: Mirounga leonina (assembly GCF_011800145.1). NCBI lineage: Eukaryota > Metazoa > Chordata > Mammalia > Carnivora > Phocidae > Mirounga > Mirounga leonina. The sequence goes on along the minus strand of NW_023270316.1, from coordinate 76,509,727 downwards.
CCCATTCTCATTTCTCTTCTCTTAAATATATGTGTCCACTTGACCCAGCTGAGGGATGCCCATAAGCTGGTAAAACTTTATTTCTGAGTGTGTGTGAGTGTTTCCAGAAGAGATGAGCATTTGAACTGGTAATCTGAGCAAAGAAGATGCCCTCACATATGTGGATGGGCATCATCCAATCCATTGAGGGCCTGAAGAGAATAAAGGCAGAGGAAGGTTGAATTTGCTCTCTGCAGACATTCATCTTCTCTTACCCTCAGACATTAGTGCTCTTGGTTCTCAAGCCCTCAGTCTAACATCTGGACTTACCCTATGGGCTTCCTGCTCATGAGGTCCTCAGACTCAGAATAAATTACACCACTGGCTTTCCTGATTCTCTAGCTTCCCCACTGCAGCTAGCAGAACTTTTCAGCCTCCGTAATGCAATCAGCCAATTCCTATAATAAATAAATATCCATATCCATCCTATTGGTTCTGTTCCTCTGGAGAAACCCAACCAATATAACAATCAATTTTAAAGTTTTAGAGTTCAGATCTGAATATAATACTCAAGATCTGACCAGCACAAAGGAGAGCAGAGTTATCTTCTTCATCTTTCCGAATATTATACATTCTGGTAATTCATCCCAAGTGTACCTCAGTGTTTTTTGACTTCCACATCAGAATGTTAAGCTAAACGTATTTTTAGAGATCCTGGGCCCTATTTTATCCAGGACAGTCCCAGATTCTGCTTACTGTCTTGATTAAATTATTGGGGCACCTGGGTGGCTCAGTTGTTAAGCATCTCCTTTCAGCTCAGGTCATGACCCTGGGGTCCTGGGATCGAGCCCCTCGTTAGGCTCCCTGCTCGGCAGGAAGCCTGCTTCTCCCTCTCCCACTTCCCCTGCTTGTGTTCCCTCTCTCATGTCTCTCTCTGTCAAATAAATAAATGAAATATTTTTTAAATTTTTAAAAAAATTATTAATAATGCCCCTTTTTACTCTTAACTGCCCCACTTTGGGTGATTGATTGTATTGTCACCTTATCTATATGAAACATGGAGGCAACTACATCTTTCCTACAGATACTACTGTTAGGCTTGTCTTCCTGGGATAAATTTGGACCCAAGTTAAAAACCTTAAATCTGAGCTCCAGCACTCACCAGGTGTATAACCTGAGGCCACCTATTTGAGTTCTTGGAGTCTTGGTTTTCTCACCAGGGAAATAAGGACAAAAATGCTGACTTCATGAAGTTGTTGTGAGTGTGCAAAGCCCCTAGCTTAGCATTAGCCAGCTTCAAGAGATGTTTGCTCTCTTCCTTTGTTAAGGTAGAAAATGAGGCTGGTCTGACACACTGACCCTGTGGTCTATGAGCATGCTGGACTCTGCACTCATGCCCAGACCTCCTTGCTGTGGACTGTGTTTTGTGTTCCTGATGTTCCTTCTTTCTTTTGCCACTGCTGAGTTTTATTCTATTTAGCTCACTCCTTATTCCAAAAAAGAAAATGCGATCCTCTTTCTGAGCTAGCTAAGTGACTGAGAAACAAAATTTGGAAAGTGAAAAACAACAGCAAGGAAAAAAAAACATTTCAAGAATTCTAACTATGGTAGGAGATGGAAAACTCATTCTCTGATTTTGGAAACCCCTCCGTCATTTGACCCTAAGTTTCGGACTGAGCTCACCGTTTTGGCATGCTGCACCGTAGAACTCTGCCATGCTAGATTCTGAGTGGCTGCATTCTGACCAAATACCAGTAGAGATAAAGATTACTGTCACAGGATTTAGTCCTGAAAATTCCAAAATGGCTTACTAGCTGTGGGACCTGGAATGAGCTATCCAGCCCATCTGGACTTCAGTTTCCTTAGCTGTAAGACAGACATCAGACATCACAACAATACCACCACATCTAATGGCAGTGAGCACTGAAGTGACAACGCCTAGGGAAACCTTAGCATATAGTAAACTCTCAAAAAACAAAAACAAAAAAAATCAGTTGGAATTATCAGTGCTAAGGTTTTATTCAATTAAATGTGTCTTTGGAACACACTTTTTAGAATCTGTGTAAGCATTACTACAGCAACCTAATGCAATGCTGTAAGAAATGTAAGAAAGTGGAAATGGAAGTCATTGATCCCCACCTGTAACTATCCCCAGTTAGGTACCTTAAAATGCTGTTCACTTCCTTACCCCTTCCACTCCTCTCTCTCCACTTTACCTTCCTTCTCTTCAATGCAACAAGAGTCTAATTGGCTGCTAAGGAAGGTCCACAGAGAGTTGAAAAACAACAAGATATTGACATATATTAAATATCTCTCCCCAGGGACGCCTGGGTGGCTCAGTCAGTTAAGCATCTGCCTTCTGCTCAGGTCATGATCCCAGGGTCTGTGATGGAGACCCGCATCTGGCTTCCTGCTCAGAGGGGAGCCTGCTTCTCCCTCTCCTTCTGCCTCTCCCCCTGCTCATGCTCTTTCTTGCACGCGCGCTCTCTCTCTCAAATAAATAAATGAAATCTTAAAAATAAATAAATAAATAAATAAAACCTTAAAAATAAATAAATAAATAAATATCTCTCCCCAGACACTGATCAAATACAAAGTGCAAAACAGTGACTTTACCATGGAGGAACTGGCAGACACCAACTTGGCCATTTCATACATATTAGCATCATACATAATAGCATCATTAGACACCAACTTGGCCATTTCATACACATTAGCAAGGTTGACCTCTAAGAAGAACACAGCATAATTTCTGGTATTTACTCCCAGAACATGTAGACCAAGTCTAGCCATGCAAAAACATCAGCGAGAACCAAGTGAGATCATCCTACACAGTAGAGAACGTATACTTTTTTTAATTATTACTATGGATATATAATTGGCATATAACCTTGTTTTAGTTTAAGGTGTACATTCTAATGATTTGACATATGTATATATTGCAACATGATTACTACAGTAAGTTTAGTTCATTTCCATCACCTCACGCAGTTACAATTTTTTTCTTGTGATGAAAACTTTTTTTTAACGATTTTATTTATTTATTTGACAGAGAGACATAGAGAGAGCACAAGTAGGCAGAGCGGCAGACAGAGGGATAAGAAGAAGCAGGTTCCCCACTGAGCAGGGAGCCCGACATGGGGCTCGATCCCAGGACCCCGGGATCAAGACCTGAGCTGAAGGCAGACACTTAATGACTGAGCCACCCAGGCATCCCGAGATGAGAACTTTTAAGATCTACTTCAGGCCTGTACTTTTTAAGCCTCTCAAGGACACTCTTATGGGCTGAATTGCATCCCCCCAAAAATTCATATTGAAGTCCTAGCCTCCAGTACCACAAAATGTGACTGGATTTGAAGACAGGGTCTTCAAAGAGCTAACTGGGCAAAAATGAGGTTATTAGTGCCGGTCCTCATCCAATCTGATGGAGGTCCTTATAAGAAGAGGAGACCAGGACACAGACTCATCGGGAGGAGGCATGGGGAGAAAACGACCACCTATACCCTGAGGGGAAAGGCCTCAGAAGAAACCCACTCTGCCAAGACCTTGATTTCAGATTTCTGGCCTCCAGACCGATGAGGAAATACACTGTTGTTCAAGGCAGCCAGCTGCAGTACTGGGTTATGCTGCTGGCAACTAACAGTGCTCACAAACGAATACAGTCAAGACAGGGAAACACTGAGGATGTTCTAGATGGAAGGAAACTAAGGACACGCGACAGCTAAGTGCAAGATGCGATCCTGATTCTGGACCAGAAAGGACAAGAAGGAATGCACTTGAGATGAGAATGGGTCTGCGGCTCACACAATGCTGCATGGATGCCGATTTCCTGGTTGGGAGGGTTGTGCCTGTGGGAGAGTGCTCTAGTTTTAGGAAGGAGCATGCCTGCCCCAACAGGGGATGTATTTAGGGATGATGGGCACAGGGTGGGAACACATACAGATCTGAAAATAAAGAGAAAGAGCGAGGGAGCAAATGTGGTAAAATGCTAACCAGGGGGAATGTGGGTCAAGGAAATATGCGATGCATATTCTTTATACTCTTCTCAAAGCTCTTCTAAAGATTTTAATTTTTTTTTTTAAGGTTGAAAACGTTACTTTGGGAACCCTTGTGCACAGTTGATGGGAATGCAAAGTGGTACAACTGCTGTGGAAATCGGGATGGAAGTTCCTCAACAACTCAAATATAGACTTCCCAGACGATCCCACAATTCCACTTCTGGGTAAGCAGAAACTAACATGGATTTTAGTACATTTGCATTCATAGCAGCATTATTCACAATGGCCAAAAGGGCAAAGCAACCCAAGTGCCCACTGATGACTGAATGGATAAACAAAATGTGATGTACACGTAGAATAAAATTCAGCCTTGAAAAGAAAGGCAGGCTACAATATGAATGAATCTTGAGGATATTATGCTAAATGAAATAAATCAGCCACAAAAGCACAAATGTTACATGATTCCTTACATGACGCTCCTCTAGTTGTCACATTCAGAGACACTGAAGGTACCAGAATATGCCACCTCAAAATATGCCTCTCTGGCAATGGATCCTTTTGAGCTTAAAAGCCATTGAGAACCAGCAGATGCAAAAAAGCTCTAAAAACACGGGACTGCAATTTTCCTTTTGCAAAGGGAATTTGCATTTATAAAGGAAATTTCCATTTGTAAAAGATATCTTCTTTCCCAAACTGGGAAGAGGAAAACTGTTAACAAATCTTATCAATGGAGAAAGTAAGATCTGTATAACAAACCATACTACACAACCCTTGTTCACCAGGCTTCCTGGCTAACTTACCATAATATGCCTCTCCCATCAAGCTCCAAACCCATTTCCCTTTGTTTAGCCTACGATGGGCTGGAAGCCCAAGCTCGAACCACTGCTTTGGGGACTCATTGCTGGGGGCTCCCATGTGTCATGTGTGATGCACGTGTTAATAAACTTGTGTTTGTTTTTCTCTTGTTCATCTCTCTTTGGTGTTTTTATAGGGCTCCAGCTGGAAAATGTAGGAGTGAGAGTGGACTTAACCACCTCCATTTTGAGCTCAAACTTTCTAAGTGATTGGTTCTTCTTTCCAGCTTATCTCTGAACTCAGGCAAAGGACCCTGTGGGCAAAGCATCCCCTGATGGGAACCAAAACTAGCCCCTCAAGCAATAAGGACTGCCTTGAGCCAGCAAGACCCCACCCATGATTGACCCCAAGACAATGATCACTTGACCTTCACTGTTGAAGTCACCAACTTTTGTCCCATACTCACCAACCTTTGTCCACATTTTCCTTGCCCATACTCACCAACCTTTGTCCACATTTTCCTTGCATAAACCTGGAAGTATTTTTGGCTCTTTGGAGACAGTTTTTAAGATATTAGTCTACTGCCATCCCAGTGTTGACCTCACTGAAATAAATCCCTTTCTTATTTCACCACCACTTGTGTCTCTGACTTTGGATTTTGTCAGCAGTGAGTGGTCGAGCCTGGTCTGTTGGGGATCCCCAGAGCCAGGTGCTCCTGCACCCTTGGGTCCTGGCTACAGGAGGGTAGTAGGAAAAAGGAAATTTCTCCCCTTACAAAACTAAGTAGAATATTGCCAGGAGCTGGAAGAAGGGGGCAATGCAGAGTTGTTATCTAATGAGTACAGAATTTCAGTGCTGCAAGATGAAAAGTGTTCGGAGACTGACGGCATAATCTTGTGAAAGATCTTAACAATACTGAATTTACAAATAATTAAGATAGTAAATTTTTATGTTATGTGTACTTTAGCGATTTAAAATGTTTTAAAAGGGCGCCTGGGTGGCTCAGTAGGTTAAGTATCTGCGTTCAGCTCAGGTCATGATCCCAGAGTCCCAGGATTGAGTCCAGTATTGGGCTCCCTGCTCAGCGGGGAGTCTGCTTCTCTCTCTGACCCTCCCCCCTCTTATGCTCTCTCTCTCACTCTCTCTCTCAAATAAATAAAATCATTAAAAAAATAAATAAAATAAAATGTTTTAAAAGATATCTTGAACCTCTTCGACCTCAGCTGTAGCAATTTCCTGCCTTCATGTCTCCAAAGGCAAGGGAAACAAAAGCAAAAATGAACTATTGGGACTTCACCAAGATAAAAAGCTTCTGCACAGCAGAGGAACAGTCAACAAAACTAAAATGCAACCGACAGAATGGGAGAAGATATTTGCAAATGACAGGTAAAGGGCTAGTAACCAAGATCTATAAAGAACTTACCAAACTCAACACCCAAAAAACAAATAATCTAGTCAAGAAATAGGCAGAAGACATAAACAGATATTTCTCCAAAGAAGACATACAAATGGCCAACAGACACATGAAAAAATGCTCCACATCCCTTGGCATCAGGGAAATACAAATCAAAACTACCGTGAGATACCACCTCACACAGGTCAGAATGGCTAAAATTAACAAAACAGGAAACAACAGATGTTGGTGAGGATGCAGAGAAAGGGGAACCCTCCTACACTGTTGGTGGGAATGCAAGCTGGTGCAGCCACTCTAGAAAACAGTATGGACGTTCCTCAAGAAGTTCAAAATAGAGCTATCCTATGACCCACCAATTGTACTACTAGGTATTTACCCTAAAGATACAAATGTAGTGATCCGAAGGGGCACCTGAACCCCAATGTTTATAACAGCAATGTCCACAATAGCCAAACTGTGAAAAAAACCAAGATGTCCATTGACAGATGAATGGATAAAGAAGATGTGGTGTATATATATATACACAATGGAATATTACTCAGCCATCAGAAAGGATGAATACCTACCATTTACATTGATGTGGATGGAACTGGAGGGTATTATGCTGAGGGAAAGATAATTATCATAAGGTTTCACTCAGAGAAAGATAATTACCAGAGAAAGACAATTATATTCCACACTCAAATGTGGACTATAAGAAACAGCACAGAGGGTCATAGAAGAAGGGAGGGAAAACTGAATGGGAAGTAATCAGAGAGGGAGAAAAACCATGAGAGGCTCTTAACTATAGGAAACAAACTAAGGGTTGCTGGAGGGGAGGTGGGTGGGGAATGGGGTACTGGGTGATGGGCATTAAGGAGGGCATGTGATATGATGAACACTGGGTGTTATACGCAACTAATGAATTATTGAACACTCCATCTGAAACCAATGATGTACTGTATGGTGGCTAATTGAATTTAAATTTTAAAAAAATAAGTAAAAATAAAAAACAAAATAAAAGAGATCTTGACTATTACTTCTTTCTTTATATATCTGTCTTTTCCTCCTTAGCTAGAATATAAATCTGTTGGAGGCAGAAAATGTGTCTCAAATCCTGCATCTTTCAGAATCCAAAGCCAGGCCCCAGAAGCTGACCAGAACACATATGCTTATAAGGGAGTCCTACGAGGGAATGTCTGAACTTGCAGCTGCCTTGGAAGACCTGGGATATGGGGTTTCCTTACTTATTCTTAATGTTCCCCGGCATCTATCCCAGTGCCCTGTATATAGTAAGTGCTCAATAAATGTTCATTTATGACAATGATAAGGACCCAAAGGGTTCCGTAACCCTTTCTCGCTCTCCTAGTGGCAGGCATGGGGACAGAGCGGGCTCCGGCTGAGTGGCCTTTCTTCTCACGGTCTAGGAATGCGTCTGCGGCGCCGTATCCTGCAGAAGTTATGCAGACTTTGACTAGAAGCCAGTTCGTGTGCCTTTCTTCCCCACATGATGACTTAGGTAAATGCCTCGATTTTTACTAACTTTGTAAATTCAGGGTTTCACCAAAGGAATCCAGAAATGTCAGAACACCTTGAGATGCACAAGGGAACGGAAAATTCCTGGAGCTCCAGAGAGGTGGCATTTGTTATTTCATTTCAGCCTCACAGCAAAGCGCACCATGACACCAGGCTTCTCCCTGAGAAAACGCAAGGTCGCAGAGGTTAACTTTGCCACGGAGTCCCACCTGCTGGATGAGAGCCCTACTTTCTCCGGCACATCACGGGGCCTCCAGGGCTCAGCGGGGCCACTCTTCCCCACACGGCAGGTGAGTCCTCGGCTCGGGAAGCAGCCGGACCGGGAGATGGGGGCTGCATTTAAAAACCCTCAGCAGTTAGTTGTCCCTGTGGGGAAGGCAGCACCCCTGGCACAGAGGGAGGAGTCATCCGAGTACTCGGTTCCCTAGGAAGAGATGATGATTCTCAGAAAGGCATCTGAGAATTCTTGGGAAGTAACTGACAAACACTCCATTTCCTACGATCCAAGAGAAAGTGGGGCTCCGTATTAGGATCGCTATCCCCAGACTGGTGACACCTAGAGCTTCTCAGTTATACCTGGCAACCGGTCTACTTGGCAATTCAGTGCTTTCTGGAATAGTCGGTTTATATATACACACGGGTCTTTGTAAACTTTGGCTACACTTTTGGCCTGCCCACATTTCCCCGGAGCCAGCTTGACGGCTTTACTTTCAACCACAGGGGGGCGCAACGGGATCATTAAAAAAAAATTTCCCCACCTCAAAGCTGCTGCGGAGGACATGGTTTTGGGAAAAGACCCACATTTGGGTTTGAGGGGTGGGGTTGGGTTTTGGTTTTTACAAAAGATGGTTATAAAATAAATGCATATGAAATTGTTCTAAACAGGAGCCTGTTCCAACCCCTTCATTTTGCAAATAAGAAAACTAATCCCCGAAAACTCCAGGCCTTCTGTTGCCCACAGTATACAGGTGGTTGGTGACCAAGTGTATCACTCCAGGCTTCTCCAGAGAATCTGACCATGACCCCGCTGGGGTCCAGTGGTTGAGCGGGGGCCCACTCACGACTCAGAAAGCACACAAGAAGGCTCAGGGGACAGGACCCCCACTGTGTGTTGCAGAGAACTGCCAAGGAAAAGTCAGCCTTGTTTCTAGACTTGAACTTCTGGCATAATGGGAGAAATTAGTGAGTACACCACACAGGAAGAGCAGATCATGGGAACACACGGAACCCAGAGGTGCTTGACTAATTGCAGCTGCACCGTGCAACGTAAAGGGTGCCCAAGGGTGAGCTGAACGTGGCTGGCACCCACGGGCGCAGAGATCTCCCTGAGAGGGCTTCATAAACCTTGCCTTTGATTCATGGATAGCTCCTCCGCGTCCGCTGATGGTTGATGAAGAATGGGTCTGTCCTTGAGTGTCTGACAAAGCATCCAAGATAAGTGATCTTTAAGACAGGAGAGGATCATGAGAGGTGATGGGTGGTAGCGGTCCTCTTAGACAAAAACATCAAGGAATGGCTGCGGAGTCCTGTCCCAAATTGTAAATCCATCCTTGTGTTCAAGCGCTGAGTTTCTGTCTGTTGGTGGCAGAATGCAGTCGACTTCCAGTCTGAGCTCCTCCGGCAGCGCAGCATGTGGGAAGGCTCTATATGTCCTTGGGGGCTCATGCTGGAGGCTAATCCCCCCACTGGACGGAGCCCCAGACCGATTATCTGTGTTAGCACCTGTCCAACACTCAGAGACACATCCCCATTTTTCAATTTCATTCTATTTACACCTTTGTTCAATTTAGTCATGATCATTCTAACTTCATTACTGTTGTCTGTGTAATTTTATTAAATATCTGTTCTTAGATAATAACCTTGCGTACCTTTCCAGAGGAATGCAGTATGGAGGACCAAGAACGTGAGAGACTGAAGGTACTGGGAACGGGTAAGAAAAATGTCTGGTTACCAAATGTACTGCTTGCTCGGGCCTCAGGCGCCTTCATCAGTGTGGATGCCGTACCCACAGTTAACCTCGGAAGAAGCAAGTTCTCTGCTTCCCCAGTTTTTAAGGAGATACAGTGTTTCTTCTAGAGGCATAGAATCTAAAACAAAGATGATTTAGCGGGACAATAAAAGATAGTTATGCTTTATCATTTATAGAAACCCTGCCTTCCTCCAAAATGGTTTTGATATAGTTTACAACAAAAAGCATATGAGAAGCTTAATAAAAGAAGAACGGAGATGGGAACTAAGGATCAAGAGGAAAAAATATAGTAAATACAACAATACTAACATGTAATGTAGTTTCTATAATGGAGTATGACACATGGCTCTGAGCTTCCTGTAGGCCGAGGCAAAAGTGGAAACAAGAGACATGTATAACAGCAGTAGACAGGGGCGTCTGGGTGGCTCAGGTCATGATCCCGGGGTCCTGGGATCGAGCCCCGCATCGGGCTCCCTGCTCGGCGGGAAGCCTGCTTCTCCCTCTCCTTCTGCCCCTCCCCACCTCCTGCGCACACACTCACTCACTCTCTCAAATAAATAAGTAAAATCTTTATTATAAAAAATAGCAGTAGAAAGAAGAAAGAATGTGGGGTTTTAAAAATAATTGTTTTCCTAGAAATCAAATCGAAAAAGAATTGCTGTATGCAAGGATTCATAAGCACGGCTTTAAGTATGGAAACGATGGATGACACCTCCACGAGAGTTTTCACACAAATTGGAGGGGATAGGAATTGATATTAAAGCGCAAGTTGGTGAAGGTGCTCCCGTCAGGGGCTAGGCTCACATGAGCAAACTTCTGAAGAAAAATGGGATTCCAGCGAATGGGGGCACGGAATGAAGGATACTTATTCATCCTACATTGTTGTGCATGAGGCCAAGCTTAACTGTCGATGACAGCTGATTCCACATAAACTCAAGCGGGGTTGTTCAAAACAGGAGTCTGCAAGAAGTCAACATCTCTGATGTGAAATTATGAATGAGTTTCATCAGCCGTGTGTCTGGCCCCTGAGAAGGCACGCCGAGCACAGACCCCAGGCTGTGTGAGTGTGTCGGCTGGCAGGGTCGGTACACAAATAGATGTCTACACTGCCCACATGCAACACGGCTTGATTTCATCATCTCATTTCTGGATTGCATTTTGAGCAGATGTGCCTTGCTCTTTTTCTTTTAGGGCAAAAAGCGATGAAAAATGCTGTGGTTTTAAAATTAAGTGAGCACTTGAAAAATATTAGCTCTGTTTGGCTTCAGGTTTTATTTTTTCCTATACTCTAAGGTTCTCTTCTTGGCAGCAAAATGTCCAGTTGAAAACGGCATACCCGCTGCCTCCCCATTCCTTCAAAAAAAAAAAAAAAAAAAAAACCCATGGAAAGTCTCCATTAACTGAAAGAAGTTCTTCACAGTTTGTTTTTATTTTTAAATGATAGCCTTAACTTAATCTTTTAAGCACCTGTAATAAATTAATCAATTAACACCAGTGTATCGCTTCCTCATGTGCCTAGGACTTTGCTAGGCTACAAAATATGAACATCTATTTCTTCTTGAATCTTTCTCATGAATACACAATCTTGTTGGAGAAGAGAAACTAAAACCCACAATACAGTTAGAGGGTAGTAAGTACTAAGATGTGTCAAATTCTCAAATCCGAAGAAGGAAAGACCATTGTGGGGAGGAGTGAGCAGGGAGGAATATATGGTCTCTATCTGTCACAATCATGTTCATGCCTAAGAGAATAAAAGATATCTAAGTATCTTACAGCTCTCAGCTCTTCTCCCCTCTGACAAATATCTATCCAGATCCAAGCTGATGCCCCAAGTTTCACTGTGGCTCCTTGTTTCCTGGTAGATCTTTAAAAAAAAAAAAGTCTTTGCTTAAAATGTGGAAGGCTGAATGAAGAGCAAAAAAATCATGCATGTGAGTAAGATACCGGAAACTGCAGAGAACCCATGTCAGATCCCAAGCTCATCACCTCCCACATGGACCCCTGAGCACATTCTCACATTTTGTCTTTGAATCTTCCCTTGGCCACCTTACACTCAGACATCACCTTTTATGCAGAGAACCAGGCACCATGAATCCTGTTCTGAGCCAGGTGTGTAGCCACAGAACACAGAACAGGACGAGCTGAGCACCCAGGACGTGAACCCGCACAGAAGAAATTGCAGCCCAGGCTTCCTGCACGACGGGGACACTGGCCGCATCACACATGTACAACCGAATTATAGATGAGGTGTTTTGAGAACTGCAGGTATGTGTCTAAGTATGGAAACATACAAAGTTTGATCCACATGCACGCACTGCTCACATCCACAATACACACATGCCTCGCACAGTCAGGCTGGTTAGTGATGGTTATTAACAGGAAAGGACGGAGTTTTTATGGTTACAGTCTTGTTTAAACTTTTGCCTCATCAAAAACGTAACGACCAACAAAAGAATTCCCTACTTTTATCCTAGTGTAGTGTATTTCTCTTTTCTCAAATTTTTATGATTACTATTGAGGAAAGGAGTACGTTGTGGAATTACCAATACAATGTGTTGGTGGCAGTGTGGCCACCAGCTTCATCCGCCTCCCTGTAACACTGAGCCCCCTCGACAAGCTAGGGGACAGAGCCTGAGCAGCAGCGGAGATTTCATTTAATAAGTAAGATCTTGGGTTCAACTGACAGATCTGCGACAGTCCCTGCTATCAGCTTGCCAAACCTTTGTTAAATACCAATTGTGGCCTTGTTCTAGGCAGTGAGGGATGATTAACAAAAGGTTGGTGCCCTTTAGGCAGTCATTGTTTTATAGGGAATTCTAGAAGCAGGAAGGAAGGAAGGTCTCAGGGGTGTAGCCTTTGAACTGAATCAGTCTTTAAAGATAAATTGCTCAACAGAATTGGAGAGCAGAAGGGAAAAGACTGTTTTGGAAGGTGGACCTTTCAGTAAAAGCAAATAACTTGAGCAAAAGCATGGGCACAAAAAAGCCAGAGCATTTGGAGAATTTCAAAACATTTTGCATGACTGAGTATAAGGAGCACGACAGGGTCTTTTGAGAAATACGGCTGGAGAGGTAATGAGGGGCCAGATCTTGTGTCACACAAAGGACCTCTTATGCCACACAAAGGAATTTGGATTTTTTTTTTTCTCTTTAGGCATAAGGAAGCCATTGAAGGGCTTTAAACAGGCAGCAATGTAATCAGATTTACTCTTTGGAAATAAGACCTCCTGATTAGTCAATGAGCTCGTTTTTCTTTTCTTGTATGTCAACCATTGTTTTATTGCTTGGTCTTTAGACTCTATTATTGATTGAAATAACAAAATGCTGGGAGTTAAGAGGCTGTGCCACTTAACCTTCCAAAGTCTGTTTCATCTGCTTTCCAAATAGTGATTATACTCTCTGCTTTACCTAACTGGTCTGGTGTAAGATTAAAATAAGATACAGGCAGAAAAACTAGCTGTAGAACTATTGCTTTGATATGCCTGCTGGACTCCATCAGTTAGCTGGTACCAAGCAGAGTAGAAATGAATCAGTATTTATAATTGGACCAATTATGAACAAAATCAGAAAATATTTGAGCTAGCACAAATCTTATAAGCCACTGAGTGTTTCATTTTATTTTGCATTTTAAAATGTTGATATCAGGTGCCTAGGTGGCTCAGATGGTTAAGCCTTTGGCTCTGGTCATGATCCCAGGGTCCTGGGATCGAGCCCCGCATCAGGCTTCCTGCTGGGCGGGGAGCCTGCTTCTCCGTCTCTCTCTACTGCTTTCCCTGCTTGTACCCTCTCACTCTCTCTGTCAAATAAATAAAAATAAAATAAAATAAATAAAAATAAAATGTTGATACCTAGGTCCCAACTAGAGATTCTGATTTTGTTAATTAGGGGTATAGCCTCAGGTTTGGTATTTTTGAAAGCTTGTTAGGTAATTTGAATATGCAGTTAGACTTGAAAACCACTATTCTGGTCTTATGTGGCTTTATAAGTCGGTCTCTTTAAATCCTCTAGTAATACATAATTCACATGCTATAGAGACTGTACTAAAACATACAGAAAAAACAAAGGAAGCTCTTGAGTTCATTTCATGAAGCAAAAACGGTCCTAATAATAAAAAAAGTAAAACTTAAAAAAATTCATCCAAAGACATTAAAGTATAAATTAATCTTTCTTATGAATATAGTTATAGAAATCATAAATAAAATACTATAAAAATATTTAAACTGTATATTAAAGGAATAGGCCAAGTAGAATTTATTTCAGGAGCTGAAAGATAGCTTAATATTAGGAAATTTGTGATTATAATGCATCATCATTTAAATAATATATATTGAGCAATATAAAGTAGCAAGTACTGAAGCAATGGGTATATAAGATAAACATTGCCCCCACCCCCACAGAATGTATGCTATAGTATGAAAGATAAGTATTAAATCAGTTGTATACACCAAAAGGCAAAATAAGAAAAATATTAATAAATACCAAGTGGTATTGGATAAATTTAAACACCGAAACAGAGTAGGAATAGAAAATACATTTTTAGCACAATATCATAATGAAATATATTCCCCTCTAGTATCCAATATCCTGTGAAAATTGGAACAAAAAGCTGCCTGTTGATGTCATAATATTCATTGTTCTAGGATTTCCAGCCAACAGAAAAATAAATAAAAAATAAGAAAGGATACTAAATAACAATCATTTGAAGAAAACCTGATTTTCCACCTAGAAAAATAAGGTGAATCATCTGAAAATTATTAAAATTAATTTTTTTAAGTTAGTTTAAAAGCTGGATAAAAGATAAATATACAAATCCAGTACTTCCATATATGTATTTTAGAAATTAAAATTATTTCTTTAACTAAACGCTCTCTCTTTATACTCCAACACCTGATTCTCAGAAAAGAGGACATGTCCGTTTCTCAAAAAGTGTGCTTTAGGGGGCGGAGCAAGATAGCGGAGGAGTAGGAGACCTGGATTTCGTCTCCTCTCAGGAATTCAGCTGGATAGGGATCAAACCATTCTGAACACCTACAAACCCAACAGGAGATCGAAAAAAAAGAATAGCAACAACTCTCTGAACAGAAAAGCGACCACTTTCTGGAAGGTAGGACGTGCGGAGAAGTGAATTCAAGGCGATATTCAGGAGGATAGACGGTGGGGGAGGGGCCTCTGTACTCTGCTTCTGGCAAGTGATAGAGCCACGGAGCACAAAATTGGAACTCTTAGAAGTTGGCTCCACTGAGGGACGGCGCTCCAGTAGCAAGCGGGGGGTGGAACCCTCGCGGGGACAGTGTGGTCTCAGGACCCTCAGGGTCACAGAAAGACCAGGGGTGCCTGAGTGCGGCAGAGCTCCCAGGTATCGGAGCAAGGAGGTCGGCTGCAGAGACGGAGCGGGGAGCGGGCTCTCAGCTCGGGGTTGCCATAAACTGTAATCCGCGGCACAGTCGGGCCACTGCTCCTCCAGCAGGGACCCAAGAAGCGGCAGATCTGGGGAGACTCACCTTCTTCCCCTGGGGGCAGAGGTGCGGGAGCGCACCGCAGGGATCTGCTGGGTTTGGAGACTCCACATGGGGTCAGGTGCCAGAGATAGAAATGTGCGGTCACAGGCCGGGTGAGCACGGAGTGCGGCCCTGCGGCCAGAGACCAGGGAGGCAGGAGTGACTGACGGCTTTTCTCTGGGGGCTCACTGAGGAGCGGGGCCCTGAGTTCTCAGCTCCTGGGGGGCAGAGATTGGGAGGCCGCCATTTTCACTCTCGGCCTCCAAAGCTGTACGGAAAGCTTGCAGGGAACAAAAGCTCTGGAGAGCAAACCCAAGCAGATTACTTAGCCCAGACTGGGCAAGGGCAGGGCAATTCTGCCTCCGGCAAAGACATTTGGGAACCACGGCAACAGGCCCCTCCCCCAGAAGATCAGCGAGAAGAGCCAGCCAAGACCAAGTTTACCGATCAATGAGAACAGCAGAACTCCAGCACTAGGGTAATACTATACATAGAATCCATGGCTTTTTTACCATGATTCTGAAGTTAATTTTTTTTTTTAACTGTCTTTTTTTTTTTTTTTTGAATTTTTCTTTTTCCCTTTTTCAACCAACATCTTATCAATCCCTTTTTTTAAAAAAATTTTTATTTTGCATTTTTAGAGTCATATTCTATCCCTTCATAGTAGTTACCTGTATTTTTGGCATATATATATAAGTTGTTCTCTTTTTAAAATTTTTGAGATAGTTTCTTCTAACAGATCAAAATATATGCTAAATATCTAGTGTATGGTTTTTTTCTATTCCCCTGCCTGATCACATTCTCTCCCTTTCTTTTTCTTTTTTTTTCTTTAAATCCTCATCTTTCTTGTTTCAAACAACTTCTTATCAATTCCTTTTATAAAGTTTTTTATAATTTCCATCTTTACAGTCCTATTCCATCCCTTCATCATATCAACCCTTATTTTAGTACATATATAAGTTTTTCTTTCTTTAAAATTTTGGGAGGCACTTTCATCTAACAGACCATATACACCCAAAATCTAGTGTGTGGCACTGATCTATGTACCAGCCTGATCATATTTGATCACATTCTGGTTTTTTATTTGTTTTGTTCTGTTTCTGTTTGTTTTTATCTTTATCTTTTTCTTTTTCCTTTTCTTTTTTCTCTCTTTCCCTTTTTTTTCCCACTGCTTCAGGTCTTTTCAGATTTGTTTAGAATATATTTTCTGGGGACGTTGTTACCCTGTTAGCATTTTGTTCTCTCATTAATCTATTCTCTGGACAAAATGACAAGACAGAAAAAATCACCTCAACAAAAAGAAGAAGAGGTAGTACTGACTGCCAGGGACCTACTCAATACGGACATTAGTACCATGTTGGATCTAGAGTTCAGAATCCTCACTTTAAAGATACTAGCTGGGCTTGAAAAAAAGCATGGAAGTTATTAGAGAAACCCTTTCTGGAGAAGTAAAAGAACTAAAATCTAACCAAGTCAAAATCAAAAAGGCTATTAATGAGGTGCAATCAAATATGGGGGCACTAACTGCTAGGATAAATGAGGCAGAAGAGAGAAACAGTGATATAGAAGACCAAATGATGGAAAATAAAGAAGCTGAGAAAAAGAGAGATAAACAACTACTGGATCACGAGGGCAGAATTCGAGAGATAAGAGATACCATAAGATGAAGCAACATTAGAATAACTGGGATCCCAGAAGAAGAAGAAAGAAAGAGAGGGGCAGAAGGTATAATGGAACAAATTATAGCAGAGAACTTCCCTAATTTGGGGAAAGAAACAGTCATCAAAATCCAGGAAGAACAGAGAACCCCTCTCAAAATCAATAAAAATAGGTCAACATCCCAACATCTAATAGTAAAACTTACAAGTCTCAGAGACAAAGAGAAAATCCTTAAAGTGGCTCGGGAGAAGACATATGTAACCTACAATGGTAGAAACATTAGATTGGCAACAGACCTATCCACAGAAACCTGGCAGGCCAGAAAGGACTGGCAGGATATATTCAGAGCACTAAATGAGAAAAATATGCAGCCAAGAATACTATATCCAGCTAGGCTGTCATTGAAAATAGAAGGAGAGATAAAAAGCTTCCAGGACAAACAAAAACTAAAGGAATTTGCAAACACAAAACCAGCCCTACAGGAAATCTTGAAAGGGGTCCTCTAAGCAAAGAGAGACCCTAAAAGCAACATAGACCAGAAAGGAACACAGACAATATACAGTAACAGTCACCTTCCAGGCAATACAATGGCACTAAATTCCTATCTTTCAATAGTTACCCTGAATGTAAATGGGCTAAATGCCCCAATCAAAAGACACAAGCTATCAGATTGGATTAAAAAACAAGACCCATCAATATGTTGTCTGCAAGAGACTCATTTTAGACCCCAGGACACCCCCAGATTTAAAGTGAGGGACTGGGCGCCTGGGTGGCTCAGTCGTTAAGCGTCTGCCTTCAGCTCAGGTCATGATCTCAGGGTCCTGGGATCAAGCCCCACATCGGGCTCCCTGCTCGGCGGGAAGCCCGCTTCTCCCTCTCCCACTTCCCCCTGCTTATGTTCCCTCTATCGCTGTGTCTTTCTCTGTCAAATAAATAAATAAAACCTTTAAAAAAAAAAAAATAAAGTGAGGGACTGGAAAACCATTTACCATGCTAATGGACACCAAAAGAAAGCTGGGGTGGCAATCCTTATATCAGACAAATTAGATTTTAAACCAAAGACTGTAATAAGAGACGAGGAAGGACAGTATATCCTACTTAAAGGGTCTATCCAACAAGAAGATCTAACAATTGTAAATATCTATGGCCTTAACATGGGAGCAGCCAATTATATAAGGCAATTAATAACAAAAACAAAGAAACACATTGACAACAATACAGTAATAGTGGGGGACTTTAACACACCCCTCACTGAAACGGACAGATCATCTAAGCAAAAGATCAACAAGGAAATAAAGACTTTAAATGACACACTGGACCAAATGGACTGCACAGACATATTCAGAACATTGCATCCCAAAGCAACAGAATACACATTCTTCTCTAGTGCCCATGGAACATTCTCCAGAATAGATCACATCCTAGGTCATAAATCAGGTCTCAACCAGTAACAAAAGATTGGGATCATTCCCTGCCTATTTTCAGACCACAATGCTTTGAAACTAGAACTCAATCACAAGAGGAAAGTCGGAAAGAACTCAAATACATGGAGGCTAAAGAGCATCCTAATAAAGAATGAATGGGTCAACCAAGAAATTAAAGAAGAATTTAAAAAATTCATGGAAACCAATGAAAATGAAAACACAACTGTTCAAAATCTTTGGGATGCAGCAAAGGCAGTCCTAAGAGGAAAGTATAGAGCAATACAAGACTTTCTCAAGAAACAAGAAAGGTCTCAAATACACAACCTAACCCTACACCTAAAGGAGCTGGAGAAAGAACAGCAAAGAAAGCCTAAACCCAGCAGGAGAAGAGAAATAATAAAGATCAGAGCAGAAATCAATGCAATAGACACCAAAAGAACAGTAGAACAGATCAACAAAACTAGGAGCTGGTTCTTTGAAAGAATTAACAAGATTGATAAAGCCCTGGGCAGACTTATCAAAAAGAAAAGAGAAATGACCCAAATCAACAAAATCATGAATGAAAGAGGAGAGATCACAACCAACACCAAAGAAATACAAACAATTATAAGAACATATTATGAGCAACTCTATGCCAGCAAATTAGATAATCTGGAAGGAATGGATGCATTCCTAGAGATGTATCAACTACCAAAACTGAACCAGGAAGAAATAGAAAACCTGAACAGACCTATAACCACTAAAGAAATTGAAGCAGTCATCCAAAATCTCCCAACAAACAAAAGCCAAGGGCCAGATGGCTTCCCAGGGGAATTCTACCAAACATTTCAAGAAGAATTAATACCTATTCTCCTGAAACTGTTCCAAAAAATAGAAATGGAAGGAAAACTTCCAAACTCATTTTATGAGGCCAGCATTACCTTGATCCCCAAACCAGACAAAGACCCCATCAAAAAGGAGAATTACAGACCAATATCCCTGATGAACATGGATGCAAAAATTCTCACCAAAATACTAGCCAATAGGATCCAACAGTACATTAAAAGGATTATTCACCACAACCAAGTGGGATTTATCCCTGGGCGGCAAGTTTGGCTCAACATCCGCAAATCAATCAACGTGATACAATACATTAACAAAAGAAAGAACAAGAACCATATGATCCTCTCAGTAGATGCAGAAAAAGCATTTGACAAAGTACAGCATCCTTTCTTGATCAAAACTCTTTAGAGTATAGGCATAGGGTACATACCTCAATATCATAAAAGCCATCTATGAAAAACCTACAGCGAATATCATTCTCAATGGGGAAAAACTGAGAGATTTCCCCCTAAGGTCAGAAACACAGCAGGGATGTCCACTATCACCACTGCTATTCAACATAGTATTAGAAGTCCTAGCCACAGCAATCAGACAACAAAAAGAAATCAAAGGCATCCAAATCAGCAAAGAAGAAGTCAAACTCTCACCCTTTGCAGAGATATGATACTTTATGTGGAAAACCCAAAAGACTCCCCCCCAAAACTGCTAGAACTCATACAGGAATTCAGTAAAGTGGCAGGATATAAAATCAATGCACAGAAGTCAGTGGCATTCCTATACACCAACAACAAGACAGAAGAAAGAGAAATTAAGGAGTCGATCCCATTTACAATTGCACCCAAAACCATAAGATACCTAGGAATAAATCTAACCAAAGAGGCAAAGGATCTGTACTCAGAAAACTATAAAATACTCATGAAAGAAATTGAGGAAGACACAAAGAAATGGAAAAAGGTTCCATGCTCGTGGATTGGAAGAACAAATAGTGTGAAGATGTCAATGCTACCTAGAGCAATCTACACATACAATGCAATCCCCATCAAAATACCATCCACTTTTTTCAAAGAAATGGAACAAATAAACCTAAAATGTGTATGGAACCAGAAAAGACCCCGCATAGCCAGAGGAATGTTGAAAAAGAAAAGCAAAGCTGGCGGCATCACAATTCTGGACTTCCAGCTCTATTACAAAGCTGTCATCATCAAGACAGCATGGTACTGGCACAAAAACAGACACATAGATCAATGGAACAGAATAGAGAGCCCAGAAATGGACCCTCAACTCTATGGTCAACTCATCTTTGACAAAGCAGGAAAGAATGTCCAATGGAAAAAAGACAGTCTCTTCAACAAATGGTGTTGGGAAAATTGGACAGCCACATGCAGAAGAATGAAACTGGACCATTTCCTTACACCACACACAAAAATAGACCCCAAATGGTTGAAAGACCTCAATGTGAGACAGGAGTCCATCAAAATCCTAAAGGAGAACACAGGCAGCAACCTCTTCGACCTCAGCCGCAGCAACTTCTTCCTAGAAACATCACCAAAGGCAAGGGAAGCAAGGGCAAAAATGAACTATTGGGACTTCATCAAGATAAAAAGCTTTTGCACAGCAAAGGAAACAGTCAACAAAACCAAAAGACAACCGACAGAATGGGAGAAGATATTTGCAAATGACATATCAGATAAAGGGCTAGTATCCAAAATCTATAAAGAACTTATCAAACTCAACACCCAAAGAACAAAGAATGCAATCATGAAATGGGCAGAAGACATGAACAGACATTTTTCCAAAGAAGACATCCAAATGGCTAACAGACACATGAAAAAGTGCTCAACATTGCTTGGCATCAGGGAAATCCAAATCAAAACCTCAATGAGATACCACCTCACACCAGTGAATTGTGCAAGACTGTTGAATCCCAGATCTGTACCTCTGAAACAAATAATGCAATATATGTTAAGAAAAAAAAAAAAAGAGGAAGATAGCAGGAGGGGAAGAATGAAGGGGAAATCGGAGGGGTAGACGAACCATGAAAGACGATGGACTCTGAAAAACAAACTGAGGGTTCTAGAGGGGAGGTGGGTGGGAGGATTGTTTAGCCTGGTGATGGGTATTGAGGAGGGCACATTCTGCATGGAGCACTGGGCGTTATGCACAAACAATGAATCGTGGAACACCACATCTAAAACTAATGATGTAATGTATGGGGATTAACATAACAATAAAAAAGTGTGCTTTAGTGACTATTCCCTCATTTGATAGGACAGGTGGCTACATGATCCTGTCACTCACACCATGAAATGATACATGATCCCTTCTAATTTTCACAACTACATAGTGAATTGAGTATTATAATTACAGCATTTTACACATAAGGAAATGGTGCAAGGTCACACAGCTAGGAAACAGAAGTGACAGGACTCAAGCCAAATCTGACCCTAAAGCTCATGTTTTGTGAATTATGTCACACAGATCAAATGGTAAATGTTCCAATCAACAAAAAGGGAAAAATTATAAGCTTAAAGAAAGAGAGAAAATACAAGTTTAAAAGTCATACAAGGAATTACGAAGTAAGAGATCCATGCATTTGCCTGTATAAGTAGTCTCGAAAACTTGATCAGTTCCCCAAATTGATAAAAAGCATCCACAAAAAGTCTACTGCTGACATTATACTTAATAGTAAAAGACTGACTGCTTTTCCCTAAGAATGGGAATAAGCTAATGATATTTCTACTCTCACCACTTCCATTTAATGTTGTACTGAAGCTCTGGCCAGTGCAATAAGACAAGAAAAGGAAAATTAAAGGCATACAGATTGGGAATGGAGGAGTAAAACTGCATAATACTTGCAGACAATACAATCTACTATGTAAAAATACTAAAGAATCTTCCAAAAACCTACTAGACCTAATAAGCAAGTTTAACCAGTTCACACAATCAATATACAAGAATACATTTGTTCCTCTCTACATAGCAGCAAGTAATATGCAAATAAAATTGAGAAAACAATTCTTTTCAAAATACCATCAAAAAGAACAAACTATTTAGGAACAAATTTTATAAATGAGGAAAATTAAAGTTGACCTAAATAAATGGAGAAATATGCCATAGTCATAACTTGGAAGATTCAATATTTTTAAGATGACAGTTCTCCCTTGACCTTAATCTGTAGATTCAAAGTAATATCTACCACAATCTCTGCTGGCTACTTTATAGAAATTGACAAACTGATCCCAAAAATTATATGGAAAGGCAGAGGATTTAGAATAGCCAAATCAACTGTAAAATAGAATAAAGTGGGAGGACCTACACTATCTGATTTCAAAACTTACTATATAGCTACAATAATCAAGTCAATGTGGCATTGGCATAAGCATAGATACATAAATCAATGGAACAGAAGTGAAAGATCATAAACTATGATCAAACCCATTAATTTGTAATCAATAGATTTTGAACTAAGTTGCCAATTCAATGAGAAAAGGATAGTCTTTTCAGCAAACGACACTAGAACAATTGGATATTCACATGCCAAGTATAAGTGTGAAATGAGAGCCTTACCCCACACCATATATAAATATCAACTCAAAATTTATCATAGACCTCAAAGTTAAGCACTCAGTCTATAAAAGTTGAAAAAGAAATCATAGATATATAGGAGAAAATCATTGTGGCCTTAGACTAGGCAAAGATATTTTAGATACGACATCAAAACAAAATTTATAAAAGAGAAATTGATAAATTGTGTTTCATTAAAATTGAAAATTCTTGTTCTTCAAAACACATCATTAAGAAAATGCAAAGACAAGTCTCAAGCTGAGAAAAACATTTGCAAATCATATATCCAATAAGACTTGTATCTCAAATAAAGAATTCCATAACTCCACAGAGAACTTTATGACTCCATAGGGGAAAAAAAGCAAACAATCCAATTAAAATTGGGCAAAAAATTGAACAGATAATTCACCAGAAATATATTATGGGTGAAAAATAAGCACATGAGAGCTGCTTAATATTATTAATGCTTAGAGAAATGCAAATTAAAGCTGTAATGAGTATGCACACACACACTAAAATGTCTGTAACCAAAAAGACTGACAATCAAATGTTGCTGAAGATATGGAGAAATGGATCTTCACACAGAGCTGGTGGGAACATAAAAATGATACAGTTACTTTGTAAAACAGCTTGGCAGTTTCTAATTAAGTTAAACACATCTGTTCCTAAATATCTACTCAAGAGAAATAAAAATATATGCCCAAACATATATGTACATGTGAACCTCCATAGCTGCATTATTTATAATAACCCCAAACTGGAAACATCCCAAATGTCCATAACTGGTAAATGGATCAACAATATATGGTATATCAGTACAATGGGACAAAGTAATAAAAGAGAATGATTTGCTGATAGATGCAAGAATGTAGACGAACTTTAAAAACACTACGCTAAGTGAAAGAAGACTGACACAAAAGACTTTACTGTATGATTCCAACTATATGACATTTTTAAGAAAGGAAAAACTATAGGCACAGAAGGCAAATCAATGCTTGCCTGCTGCTGGGTCTGGGAGCAGAAAATGGCTTCAAGTAGGCACAAGAGAACTTTTTGGAGTACTGGATGGGATCTAAAACTGGACTGATGATTGCACAACTTTACAAATCTATAAAAACTCATAGAAGTATACAGTTACAATGGGAGAATTTTGTTATATGTACAGTATACCTCAATAAAGTTGCAAAATAAAAAAGGCAAGCAGAGGAAATAATGACAACAAATACAATGGAAGAATTATTCATTTTAATATCCTTATTTTATAAAGTACACAAAATACCAATAAGGCTAGCATTATAACTTTTTAAAAGTATTATAAAATACTTCAAGCCCACAGAAGAGTATATAGAATAATGGGACAAAAACTAGTATATTCACTAGTTTTGCTAAAATTCAATATTTTGCAATTTTTGCTCTAAATGTTTTTTTTATAGAAAAGGAATGTAGAGAAAATAAATTCTCAAGCATTACTATTGCAACATTTCTGGAAAGAAATCTGATAATATCTGTGAAAGTTAAAAATATACATACTATTTGATAAACAATCCCACTCTTAGGAATATGTCTGTTAGATATAAAAGCATCAGTACATAAGGATGTGTGTAGGAGGATATTAGTACAACAAGGATGTGCAAAAGAAGAATCAAAGAGATTATTCATCAATAGAAGAATGATTGAATAAACTCTGGGCACACCCATAAAATAAATAAACTCAAACTTTCTAGCTGACTTGTGGATTCTCAAGCATTTGTATTTAATTTAAAAAATCAAGATTCAGAGATAGGTGAATTAAAATCCAAATTTTATACAGTTCTAGTACAAGATGCCAACATAGAAAGAGTTTAAACTCACCTCCTCCACAGAACATACCAAATTACACCTATTAATAGAACAATTCCTCCTGAAGAAGAACTGAAGGATGACTGAACAGCCATAGAACAACCTAAGATTCGGAGAATAGCAAGAGAACAGCAAGAAAGACAGAGACACAGCAAGAAAGGGAACCCACACTCCCAGCATTGTTAATGGCAGTGGGAAGGATAGTACTGATGGACCAGGAACAGATCTCTCTGTCCATGGGCACAAAAAAAAAAAAAAAAAAAAAAGCATGCTTTAGAAGAGCAACTAGCATATGAAAGAGACAACACTAGAACTCTGCCAAGCAGCAGAGGAACTGCAAGAAAGCTCCTCAGGTCAGAGGGACTGGAGAACAACATGGTTTACGTTCCCACCCCATCTTAAAAGACTAGACCAGAGCAGGGTCTGGATGTCATAAGCAGTTAGTTCAGGCACACAAACTGCATAGTGGGCACCATACACAAAACCATTCCTTTAAGTTTAGAAGTAACCATTTTGCCTAATCTAGAAACAAATACAGAAACTCAAGCAAAATGGGGACACAGAGGAATATGTTAAACAAAACAAAACAAAACAAAACAAAAACCTCAACAACAACAACAACAACAACAACAAAACCCTAAATGAAACAGAGATAAACAACATGCTTGTTCTAGAATTTAAAATAATGATTGTAGAGATACTCGCCAGGCTGGAGAAAAGAGTGGAAGAACTCAGTGAGACCTTTAATAAAGAGATAGAAAATATTTTAAAGAACCAGTCAGAGTTGAGGAAAACAAAGACAGAAACAAAAAATACACTGGAGGGAATCAACAGTTGATTAGAGAGTTCAGAAGGATATATCAGTGATCTGGAACACAGAGTAATGGAAAGCACACAAGCTGAACTTCAAAAAAAGAAAAGAATTTTTAAAATGTAGATAAAGTAAGAAATCTCCTGGACAACATAAAGCCAACAAATATTTACATTATAGGGGTCCCAGAAGAATTGCATGAGAAAGTTGTAGAAAACATATTTTAAAAGAAATAATAATTGAAAACTTCCCTAACCTAGAGAGGAAAATAGACATCCAAGTTCAAGAACAGAGAGGTCCAAACAAGATGAACTCAAGAATGTCCACACCACAGAACATAATAATTAAAATGTCAAAGTTTAAAGATAAGAGAGAATCTTCAAAGAACCAAGAGAGAAACAAAAAGTTACCTACAAAGGAAAACCTTTAAGGTCATGAGCTAATTTTTCAGCAGAAACTTTGAAAGCCAGAAGAAAGTAGCATGATATATTCAAAGTGCTAAGAGGAAAAAATCTACCACCAGGAGCACTCTACCTGGCAAGGTTATCATTCATATTTGAAGGAGAAATAAAGAGTTTCTCAGAAAAACAAAAGATAAAGGAGTTTATCACCACTAAACAGTCTTATAAGAAATTTTAAAGGGATGTCTTTAAGTGGAAAAGAAGTGGTTATAATTAGCCATAAGAAAACTATGAATAAGATGTAAAATATGACAAAATACACATAAAATGTGGAGAAGGGAGTAAAAAGGGAAGTGAAAGGGAAAAGGAAAAAGAAAGAAAATTTTTTTCTGCTTTTAGTTTAGTTTTTTTTTTTTAAGTATTTGAATATAAATGACCATCAAATTAATATGGACTGTTATTTACTTAGGATGTTACATATGAACCTCATGGGAACCACAAACCACAAACCTATGATAGATACAGAAAAAAACAGAGAGAAAGAAAGCCAAAACAAACAAAGGAAAAAGAAAAACACTAGAAACACTCATTGACCAAAAAGAAAGAGAGCAAGAGAAGAAAGGAACAAAGAAGAACTAGGAAAACAACCAGAAAACAAGTTTTTTTTAATGGCAATAAGTATATACCTATCAATAATTACTTTAAGTGTAAATGGCCTAAATGCCCCAATTAAAGGATGTAGAGTGGTAGAATGGATAGAAAAACAAGATCAGTCTATATGCTGCCTACAAGAGACTCACTTCAGACCTAAAGACACATACAGACTGAAAGTGAAAGGATGGAAAAATATTCATCATGCAAATAGAAGTGAAAAAAAAAAAAAGCTAGAGTAGCAATGCTTATATCAGACAGAATAGATTTAAGACGAAGATTGTAATAAAAAACAAAAGAAAGGTAGCACATAACGATAAAGAGGTAGTTCCAATAAGAGGATATAACAGTTGTCAATATCTACATACCCAAAATTGGAGCACCTAAACACAAAAAGCAAAAGTTAGTGGACATAAAGAGAAAAATTGATGGTAAGACAATAATTGTAGAGGACTTCAACACTCCACTTACATCAGTGGATAGATTATCCAGACAGAAAATCAATAAGGAAACAATGTCTATAAATGACACATTGGACCAAATGGACATAACTGATATATACAGAACATTCCATCCAAAAGCTACAGAATACGCATTCTTTTCAAGTGTACATGGAACATTCTCCAGAATAGATCACAACTTAAGCCATAAATCAAACCTCAATAAATTTAAGATGATTAAAATCATACCAGGCATCTTTTCTGACCACAATGCTATGAAACTAGAAATAATACATTAAGAAGATCATTCACCATGGTCAGGTGGAATTTATTTCCGGGATGCAAAGATGGTTCAGTATTTGCAAATCAATCAGTGTGAAACACCACCTCAACAAAATGAAGGATAAAAATCATCTGATCATCTCAATAGATGCAAAAAGCATTTGACAAGATTCAACATCCATTCATAATAAAAACTCTCAACAAAATGTGTTAAAGGGAACACACCTCAACATAATAAAGACCATATATGAAAAACCACAACTAATATCATACTCAATGCTAAAAAACTGAGAGCTTTCTTTCGGGAACAAGATAAGGATGTCCATTCTCACCACTTTTATTCAACATAGTCTTAGCCAACAGCAATCACGCAAGAAAAAAAAAAGGAGGCATCCATATTAGTAAAGAAGTTGAACAGTCACTACTTGCAAATGACATGATACTATACATAGAAAATCCTAAAGACTCCACCAAAAAACTACTGGAAGTAATAAATGAATTCAGTAAAGTGGCAGGATACAAGATCAAAAGTCAGAAATCAGTAGCATTTCTATACACTAACAGTGAGTTGCAGAAAGAGAAATTTTAAAAAAAAATTTACAATTATACCAAAAAGAATAACATACCCAGGACTAAATTTAACCAAAGAGGTGAAAGGCCAGTACTCTGAAAACTACAAACACTGATGAAAGAAATTGAATATGACACAAACAAATGGAGAGATATTCCATGCTCATGGATTGGAAGAATTATTATTGTCAAAATGTCCACATTACCCAAAGCAATCTATAGATTCAATGCAATCCCTATCAAAATATCAACAGCATCTTCCACAAAATTGGAACAAATAATACTAAAACTTGTATGGAACCACAGAGGACCCCAGGTAGCCAAAGCAATCCTGAAAAAGAAGAACAAAGCTGGAGATATCACAATTCCAGATTTCAGAATATACTACAAAGCTGTAGTCATCAAAAGAGTATGGTACTAGCACAAAAATAGACACATAGATCAATAGAATAAAGTTACCAGAAATAAGCCTATACTTACATGGCCACTTAATCTATGACAAAGGAGGCAAGAATATACAACGGAGAAAAGACAGTCTTTTCAATAAATGGTTCTGGGAAAACTGGATGGCTACATGTCAAAGAATTAAAGTGGACTACTATCTAACACTGTACACAAAAATAAACTCAAAATGGATTAAAGACCAAACCATGGGACCTGAAACCATGAAATTCTTAGAAGAGAACACAAGCAGTAATTTCTCTGACATTGGCTATAGCAGCATATTTCTAGACATGTCTTCTGAGCAGGGGGAATGAAAGCAAAAATGAACTACTGGGACTATATCAAAATAAAAAGCTTTTGCACAGCAAAGGAAACCAAGAAAACAAAAAGACCATCTACTGAATGGGAGAATATATTTATAAATGGCATATCCAAAATATATAAAGAACTTATACAACTCTACACACAAAAAAAATAATAATAATAATTCAATTAAAAAATGGGCTGAAGACCTGAATAGACATCTTTCCAAAGAAGACATATAGATGGCCAGCAGACACATGAAAAGTTGCTCAACATCACTAATCATCAGGGAAATGCAAATCAAAGCCACAATGAGCTATCACCTCACACCTGTTAAAATGGCTAAAATCAAGAAGACAAGAAACAATGAGTATTGACAAGGATGTGGAGAAAAAGGAACCCTCGTGCCTTATTGGTGGGAATGTAAATTGGTACAGCCACTGTGGAAAACATTATGGAGGTACCAAACAATTAAGAAAGAAATACCATATGATCCAATAATTCTATTGTTGGGTATTTATCTAGGGAAAATGAAAACACTAACTCAAAAAGACATATGCACCCCTATGTTTATTGCCACATTGTTTACAATAGCCAAGACATGGAAGCAACCTAAGTGTCCATCAATAGATGAATGCATAAGAAAAATGTGGTGTATATATACAATGTTACTTTTCACCTATCAAATTTAAAAGCTTTCAAAATAGAAATAACTGATTCAGGAAATGCTTCTATGAAGCAGACACTCTCATGCATGGATTCTGGAAATATAAATTTGTATAACCCTTCTGAGGTACAATTTGGAAATATTTTTCTAAGAACCTTAACAACATTATTATAATTTGACACAATAATTTCAATAATAGACTCGATTCTTTAAAAATAATTCAATAAGTACACAACAATGTTCATTATAGAAGTAAATATAATCACTGAAACTGCAAACCAAAAATTCTTAATAGAAGACTGACCAAATAGTGGAAAAAGGGGAACCCTCCTACACTGTTGGTGGGAATGCAAGTTGGTACAGCCACTTTGGAAAACAGTATGGAGGTTCCTCAAAAATTTAAAAATAGAGCTACCCTATGACCCAGGAATTGCACCCCTGGGTATTTACCCCAAAGACAGATGTAGTGAAAGGAAGGGCCATATGCACCCCAATGTTCATAGCAGCAATGTTAGCAATAGACAAACCATGGAAAGAGCCTAGATGCCCTTCAACAGATGAATGGATAAAGAAGATATGGTCCATATATACAATGGAATATTACTCAGCCATCAGAAAGGATGAATACCCAACTTTTACATCAACATGGATGGGACTGGAGGAGATTATGCTAAGTGAAATAAGTCAAGCAGAGAAAGTCAATTATCATATGATTTCACTTATTTGTGGAACATAAGGAATAGCATGGAGGACATTAGGAGAAGGAAGGGGAAAATGAAGCAGGGGGAATCGGTGGGAGAGATGAACCATGAGAGACTATGGACTCTGAGAAACAAACAGGGTTTTAGAGGGGACGGGGGAGGGGGGATTGGTTAGCTCGGTGATGGGTATTAAGAAGGGCACATACTGCATGGAGCACTGGGTATTATATGAAAACAATGGATCGTGGATCACCACATCAAAAACTAATGATATATTGTATGGTGACTAACATAACATAATAAAATTTAAAAGGGTTCAAACAAAAATAAAAATAAAAATAAAAAAATAAAAAACTGACCAAATAAATTTTAAAATGTATAGTAATTATACAGTAATTACATTGTAAATTAATGTACATTATACATACAGTAATTTAAATGAATGACAATAAAGACTTTGTAATAACTTCAAAAACTGTTTCTGTGATAGTGTTAATTAGGACAAAGAAATATAAGTATATACAAAACATGATATAACCAGGCAAATAACTTTTTGAAGACAATAAGGAATACTCTAAAAAGGTCACAGAGATTATTTCTGAGCCTTGGGATTACAGGTTACACTACAAGATGGAAAGCATTGTAAATGGCTGGTAATATTTCTCTGAATTGATAAACTTATGCCCCTCTTTATATAATGGTACCATTATACCTCCTCCACCAGTCACTTAATATTTTTCGTAGTACTTTTCCCTATCTGAAAAATCTTATATAAGTCACTCAACTTATTTGTGGCCTCTCCCTTTACTAAATGAAATCTCCGTGAAAACAATGAGGTTTTCGTTTTCTTCACTGTCACATCCTCAGCACCTAGGACAGTGCCTGTCCATAATGTACTCAACAAGTATTTGTTGAATGAATGAAATATCTGTAAAGACAACATTACAAATATCAGCTGTGATTCTTTCAAGTGAGGAAGAGAACAACGGTGTTGTCTCCATTAGCCAAGTGACTCTCAAATGAGTTAATCCAGATAGTTTACATCAAGGAAAATTTTAATCTAAAATATTTATATATTTATTATATAGAACTGGTAAATTTCTTCTTCAATTATCTGGCTACCAAAGCCAGAAAATCACACTACCAGAGAGGAAAACTACAGACCAATGTCCCTAATGAATACAGATGCCATATTTCTCAATAAAATGCTAGCAAACCAAATTCAGTGGCACCTTAAACAAATTATTAACCATCAACAAATGGGATTTATATCTGGGATGCAAGAATGACTTGACACATGCAAATCAATGTGATACATCACATTAATAGAATAAAAGAAGAAAAATTATATGATCATTTTGATAGATGCAGAAAAAGCATTTCACAAAATTTAGCATCCATTCATGGTAAAAAACGCTTAAGAAATTAGGTACAGAAGGAATATACCTCAATATAAAGAAGGCCACATATGACAGCCCTCAGCTAGCATCATACTCAATGGTGAAAGGTTGAAAGCATTTCCTCTAAGTTCAGGAACTAGACAAAGGTGCCTATTCTCACCACTCTTATTTAACATAATACTGGAAGTCCTTGCCAGAGCAATCAGACAAGAAAAAGAAATAAAAGTCATGGGAATTGAAAAGGAAGAGGTAAAATTGTCTCTTATTTCCAGATGACATGATTTTGCATGTAAAAAAATCCCAAATGGTCTGCAAAAAAAAAACTGTTAGCAGCAATCAACAAATTCACTAGAAAATAACAAAGTCACTAAACTTGCAGGATACAAAATTAATATACAAAAATCAATAGCATTTCTATACATTTACAACAAATTATCTGAAAAAATAAAGAAAATGATTTTATTTACAGTAGCATCAAAAACAATAAAATACTTGGGAATAAATTTAACCAAGGAGGGGAAATATCTTTACACTGAAAAGTACAAGACATTGATGAAAGAAATTGAAGGAGACACAAGTAAGTGGAAAGGTATCCATGTTCATGGATAGGAAAAATCAGGTTGTTAAAATGTATCCAAAGCTATTTATAGATTCAATACCATCTCTATCAAGGTCCCGATGGTATTTTTTTTTACAGAAGTAGAAGAAACAATCCTAAAATGTATATGGAATTACAAAAAATCCCAAATAGCCAAAACAATCCTGAGAAAGAAGAACAAAGCAGGAGGCAGCATGCTTCCTGATTTCAAGTTAGATTATAAAACTATTATAATCGGGCGCCTGGGTGGCTCAGTTGGTTAAGCAACTGCCTTCAGCTCAGGTCATGATCCTGGAGTCCCTGGATCAAGTCCCGCATTGGGCTCCCTGCTCAGCAGGGAGTCTGCTTCTCCCTCTGACCCTCCCCCCTCTCGTGTGCTCTCTCTCATTCTCTCTCTCTCAAATAAATAAATAAAATCTTTAAAAAATAAATAAATAAAAATAAATAAAACTATTATAATCAAAACAGTATAACAACACATAAAAACAGACACATAGGCCAATCAAACAGAATCAAGAGCCTAGAAATAGACCCATGCATATATAATCAACTAATATTTGAGAAGGGAGCCAAGAATATTCAGTGGAGAAAAGACAATCTCTTCAATAAATAGGGCTGTTAAAGGTAGATATTCATACGTAAAATAATGAAACTAGACTCCTATTATACACCAGTCACAAAAATTAACTTGAAATGGATTAGAGACTTAAATGTAAGATCTGAAACCATAAAACTCCTGAAAGAAGACATAGTGGATAAGCTCCTTGACATTTACCTTGGCATTTGGATTTGACACCAAAATCAAAGGCAACAAAAGCAAAAATAAAATATGTGGGACTACGTCAAACTAAAAAGTGTCTGCATGACCAAGGAAATGGTCAACAAATGAAAAGGCAACCCAGAGAATGGGAAAAAATATTTGCAAACCATATATCTGATAACGGGTTAATATCAAAAATAGATTAGGAACTCATACAATATAAAGAACTCATACTCAATAGCAAAAAACAAAATCCAATTTAAAAATGGGCAAAGGACATTTTTCCAAAGAATAGACATTTTTCCAAAGAAGATATATGAATGGCCAACAGATATTCAAGACCATAATCCATTCTACCACTCCAGAAAAAAAAAAAAGAACCCATGAATTTCCTTAATGGTATTCTCATGCTGACTACAATACAAGCTGGGGAGAAAAGACCATCTTAAAGACAGAAAGCAGAAGGTGGGTTAGTATTTGATGAGTTCCATCATGATTCATTAAAAATTAAAACAGACTATTGCTAGAGAGCCTCCATAATATTATGTGGAAGATGAGGAGAAAGACATTTGTGCTTCTATAGTTTGAAAAGTTGATAAACCCCAACTGGTACCTAATTATAAAATGATTTAAAGCAAACATCACACACTATGGAAAAACATGAGAAGCAGTTCCTTTAAAGTCGAGAAAAATGTAAGAATCGCCATGATCACCATCTGAATTCACCATTGCAATAGATATCCTAACTTGTTCAATTAAATAATGAACATATGATATAAGGGATATTTTAATAATGTTATTTTTATAGGTATTATAAATATAAT
The DNA here is from genome assembly GCF_011800145.1 of Mirounga leonina. Classification (NCBI taxonomy): domain Eukaryota; kingdom Metazoa; phylum Chordata; class Mammalia; order Carnivora; family Phocidae; genus Mirounga; species Mirounga leonina. The sequence goes on along the minus strand of NW_023270316.1, from coordinate 76,476,400 downwards.
TCTATAACTGAAAGAACAATAACAAATAACTAAAACTAGTAAAAGTTCAGTAAAGTTGCTGAACATAGTGGTAAAAAGTTACCTTACTGTATAATCAGTTGCAAAATGTAACATTTTTAAAGCTCACTCACAAAAACACAAAAGCATAACTTGTCAAGAAATATAAAAGAAATACAAGACGCATAAGGAGAAAGGCATAAAATACAAGTCGCATAAGGAGAAAGGATTTTGGTGTCAAATCCAAATGCCAAGGCAAATGTCAAGGCAAATTGTAGGACCTAAAAAAGATAATTGGTATATATATATTCATCATTTAAAAATTAAAAATAATAAAAGATTTCTTCCCCCAAATAAAAATTACATGTGATTCCAATAAAATTTACATGTTTTCTCACTAAACTTGCCTATTCCCACAATTGAAACAGGAGGATAAAGAATAAAGAACCAACATTAGCCAATGCAATTTGGAAGGAGGAATGGAAGGAACAGATTCATTCATTTTACAACCTATCAAGACCTATAAGTAGAATTACTAAATTATGGTGGGGTACTCTTATGGGGATAATGAACAGAACAACGAAATAAAAGAAAATCAAGAAATACATCCATGCGTATTTGAAAGCTTTGTTTATGGCAGAGTTAGAGTTTCAACTCAACATGAAAAGAATGGACTGACTGACTATTCAGTAAACAGTATCAGGATAATTGGTTATCAGTATGGAGAAAGTAAAACGGTGCTGAGCTTTACTCCAAATCCAATTTAATTTTCATATTATGCAAAAAATGTGAAAAGAGGCTTTTAAAATATTCAAAGTGCATAGGAAAATATCTTTATCTCTTCAATAGCAGAGAATGATAGTTTAAACAATGCAAAAAAAAAAGGGCATACACACATACAACAAAACCAAAGGCACAATTAATAATTTTATTGCATTAAAATGAAAATATATTATCTTGGTAAGGAGTTCTTGAAATAATGCATTTCCTGGAGCTTGGGTCCTTCATGCAAATTTATTGTAGTAATTATTTCACAACATATTCAATTCAAGTCATTTTGCTCTACACAAACTTCTATAGTGCTGTAAGTCAATTATATCTCAATAAAACTGGGAGGTGGGGGGATAAGCAAAAGAAAAATCTAAAAACTAAACTGTATTTAAAAAAAAGAATTCCATAGTATACTGATCTATATTCTGTCATAATCTCCTTAATGTGGGTAAAATATTTTCCTATCAGTGTAGCAGAGTCATCAAAATACACTCCTATGCAAAATTTAAACGCAAAAACCACATTTGCCAACATTAAGCATGCCAGCTTGGGTTTCTCAGCAATGTGTTAAAATATTACAAAAGTCTATGAGCATTCTAAATATTCATCTTAGCTCAGGAACAGAAAGGGGGCTCATAAATGACTGCCATGAGCACATTACCCCAGAGCACCACTGCAGCTCTGCATCAGACACTAAGGGAAGGAAATGTCATGCGGGCCCATCTACCAGGATGTGCACTGAGCAATATTTACAAATTCATAAAGGCTGCTCTTAGCTTTCTACTTTTAGAATCAACCTGTAGACATCAAAAACTTACAGTTAAAAAGATATAAGGTGAAATATTATCAGCCTTAATAATAATGAAATAAAGTCTTTACTGTCAGAAGTTACCAGAAGCTGTCAGTGAGCAAGGGTGAGGAAAAAGATGGAAGATCAAAAGGGAGTGGGAAAAGGCAGTTCCATAAGTGAGAACTTTTGTATTGGAAAGTTAATAAGTATAGTCTCCAACTGATTGATCACTTCCATTTCCAGGAACTGTCCAGGAGAGGGACACCTATAGAGACAAAATAGAATAGGAACTGCCCCCGACTGGGGCTGAAAATGGGCAGTGGCTGCAAATGGCCAGGAGGGATCTTTTTGGTGTGATAGAAATGTTCTAAAATTAGATTGTGGTGATTTACACAACTCTGTAATCTACTAAAACTCATTTTATTGTACACTTAAAATAAGTGAATTTTATACGTACTATTATACATCAATAAAACTGTGTTAAAAAAAGACTGATAAAAAAATTGATGGGTCAAAGAATAGATGTAAAAGCATAGCATTTAGACCCACATAGGTAACCAACAGTAGTAAAAACAGAAATTATCTCGATTATTATCTAGGTGCAGTGGGACAGGCTGAGAAAGAGTGAAATGGAGGCTGTTGATCAATTATGCTTTTCTCTATGGTTTTGATTTTTTTAATCAACACATGCATGACTGCAATACATTATTAAAGTTTTTTTTAAAACATTTAGATTCCCTGGTGCAGAAAAATCTTTTCCTACTTTGAATCTTTCACAATGTAAATGTGAGTAATGATGTCATCTGGGTAAATGAGCAGAATTTATTTTTTTCTCCTAATGACCAAGGAGAAGCAGCAGACTTTTTTACCAGCCACCATTCCTAACCCAAGGGGGCAACAGCTCCACTGAGCATAGTCCAAAGTTCATACCACTCCCAAAATAGAATGGTGTAAAGGAGAAGCGGCAACTGATCACCCCGGGGAACAACATTTGGTACCGTTTGTGTTGGTAGTTGCCATGGATTAATAGATCAAACATAAATAATTTTCAGGGAAGCAAGTGCCCTCGAAAAATGAGATGACAAGTGAAGTCGCTAATGTTATCAGCTGTCTTCATCTGTTTATGTAAGAACCCTGCCAAAGTAACCATCTCTGCGCTCGGGTGTAAGACAGACTTCTTAACGTGAGATGAAACTGATATGGTGGCTGATGAGAGACTGTTGACAGTGGAAACAAATATTAAGAACTTTTTGGGATATGAAGTAATGTGGAGGATCATGAAGGCTTAAAGCTACAAGCTGATGGCCTTGCAGTTGGTTTAGTGACCAACACACTCAGCCCCGAGGTCACCACAAAGTGAGTGGGGTTATTATTTCTGTATCATTTCATTGAGTAACCAGAAACTTTAGACATGCATTCCCTTTAAAATAAAGTGGTCCATGAACAGTGGTAATAATAATAAACCAATCGGAGTGACCGCATACAGCCAAGCAAAACGTGGCGTCCTTAGTTGCTCTAAACGTGAGAGAACAAGAAATGGGAATACGCCTGCCTTTCTGCCAACTCCACCCAACCAAATATTTCCCATGTAAAGGGAAACCAGATCTTTCATGGGCTTGTCTGTTGCCCGACGGCCCTGAACTTACCTCAGGATTTGGCTCCTAAACTGGATGTGCAAATGGGGAGCCCTGCAGGCAGTGAGGATAAGGTTGGGTGGGTTGCCCTTGTCATCTGCATGCCCCCAGGTCCCTGCTCCAGGACTGAATAAACAACAACCATAAAGAGAGCCATGGCTGGTCAAGAGGCCCCTGTCAGACAGTGAGGTTGGAAAGAGAAGCATCATGTACAAGTCCAAGAGAATACCACACTTCCCACCCCAAAGATGGAAGTGATTTCCTAACTATGATTCTGACACCAATTCTGACGTGAATGCCCTTTTTACCACACCACCAAGCAATCAACTCAATTCCAATACTATCTACCTGGATAAAGTGTCAGACCCCACAGGTTAAGGGTTCGGTGGTCCTATTCAACTGCCCCTCCCCCCACCACACCTTCAGACACCAAGCCAAGTCCAGTTGATCTCTTGTGCTGCTGACTCACTGGAAAGAGAATGGGGGTTCTCACAACCTTGTCTTTCAGTTTGATGAATTTGCTAGAGCAGCTCACAGAACTCAGAAACATGTTACTTGCTAGGTAACAGGCTTATTGCAAAAGGATGTAGCTCAGGAAGAGCCAGATGAAAAGGTGAATAGGGCAAGGTATGTGGGGAAAAGGCACCACTCTCCCCAAATCTCCATGTGCTCACCAACCCTGAAGCCCTCTGAACCCCATCATTTTTTAGCTGCTAGGTCTTTATGAAGGATACATTATCTAGGCATGATTGATTAAATCATTGTCCATGGGTGATCAACTCAACCTTCACCCCCTCTCCCTTCTGGGGAGTTCCAGTAGGACTGAAAGTTCCAACCCTCCAATCTCAAGGTTGGTTTCCCTGGCAACCAACCCCCATCCTTAGGTGCTTTCCAAAAGTCATTTCATTAGCATAAACTCAGGTGTGGTTGGAAAGGATTTGTTATGAATATCAAGACAACTTCCTCACTCTTATCTCTTCGGAAATTCCAAGGGTTTTAAAAGTTCTGTGAAACTGGATGAAGACCAAATAATATATTTCTTACTATAAATTACAATAACACAATAATCCTCTCAATTACTATTTATATGATGTTAAAGCAAATCAAAACAGAAGACCAAAATGGCCTTTTCACTAAACCAGTACTATTGTTGAGTGAGATTTTAAAATGCACTACCCAGTCAATGGGAGAGAGGGAGCATCAGTCAGACAAACATTATAAGATAAAGAGCTAAATATAAAATTAAAAATATAAAGAGGCAGTCACATTTGCAAGACTGTATATTACTGTCAATAGTTGCTGATCAGTAGCCACCCAGATGAGTCAGATGTAAATCTTTTATATCTTACTATTTCAGGGCTAAAGAATCCTGCAAGAAAGAATTTCTTGCCAATAATTACGTCCCAATGCCTGAACATTTCTCATTGTGTCCAAATAGTCGCTTTTTATAAGTAGAAATAAAGCAAGATTTCTCTCATTTCTGATATCATCAAAAAAAGTTTCAGACAGACAGACACCTCATAGTGACCAGATTCGACCACTGTTTCCTATGGTGGAAGTGCAGATGGCAGAACTCTCAAGTCTTCATGGGGTTAATGAGTGGTTGAGTGTGCTCACACTGGACTCAAGTACAGTCAGGGTGGCTTACTCACTGGCTCCTCACTCACTCTGGGATTTACTTGAGGTCTATGAACATTGAAATGTTCATCTTTTCCATCTCCATACCTGCCAGGGCTGACATGAGCTCAAGTGGAAGCAGATGCTGCTTGAAACATATAATGGTGGATCCTGTTACAAGTATTCCTATTTTACAATTGAGGCAACTGAGGCCCAGAGAAGTCAAGTGGCTTGAGGTCACTAAGAGATGGAGGTCTCTTTCACAAAGGCTGAGGTCACAAAGCTGGATTTGAAGCAAGGCTGTTGATGGTAAGGCTGTTGTACATATTAAATGAGTGAATTTAGAAAAATCCTGGTAATGAGAAAGCACTCGGTTAGCTTTTATTACCACTTAATTTGCTTTCATGCTATTTAAGCTTTTCCCTGGATCTTACTCCAAGAATGAGAGGCTGGTATATGTATTCACACAGTCTATGAGAATGATGACTCAGCCTTTTGAGAAAGCTGTATTTCCTGGAGGCTGTGAGATAGAGATAGCATACCATAGAAATATACATATAAAAATAACTTTTCCAGGTGGGTAAAGTCGTTGGTGAAGGAACAGATCTAAAACCTTATAAGCCTCCTGGGCATTCTAGTTGCTTACTGACCGGGTTTTTATGAAAACTTGATGGTAATTATTAAATTTCTGAACCATCCCACCCTAAGTTGTGGAGTTCCAAAATCACCCAGATTGTGTACTTGTGAGAAAGGAGAAATGATGTCTGGAAATGACCATTTACAAAAAAGAATGAGAGCCTGGTTTTCAATGTGAACACTGATCTCAAGGTTTATGTAAATGCTGAAAGGAAAGAACTTTGGGGAATTGGGTACGAAAAGGACAGAGAATTCCTTTCCTCTTTCTCTCACCACAGCAGGGGCACAACATGCTGTTGTCATGGTTAAGCACAACAGGGCAGTCCTGCCTGTGATCCTAGCTTCAGAATGAAGATCCTAGTCCCAGAACGAAGCTTTGGGACTTTGGGCAGGTTTCCTCATCTATGATAAGGGGGCAATGATAATATCAACTCCCTAATTTTTTTTTTTTTTTTTGCTAGACCTGCTGCTTTTTTTTTTTTTTTTTTTTTACTGAAGTATAGTTGACCCACAATGTTACATTAGTTTCAGGTGTATGACACAGTGATTCCACAAGTCCGTGCTGTGCTCATCACAAATGTAGCTCCCATCTGTCACCCTACATCACAACTACAATATCATCGGCTATATTCCTTATGCTGAACCTGTCACCCAGTGACTTATTTATTCCACAACCGGAAGCGTGTACCTCTTGCTCTCCCTCACCCATTTTGCCCATCCGCCCCCTCTGTCAAGCATCAGTTTATTCTCTGTATTTATGGATCTGTTTCTCCAACCTCCTAAATTTGTGTGAGAATTCAGTGAGATGTGAGAAAACATTTTAAAACTGCCTAGTTCGGTGATGGCACACTACCTATTCACAAGTGTCTAGCAGTATCCTCTTTTTTTAAAGCACCTGAACAATAATCTATTACATTTGAAAAGCTGTGACCACCATGAGGCAAATAAAGCAAACGTGAAAAAGACTATGGCGACCTCCAGGAATCCCAGCAGTGGGAGGCAGGCTCTGTGCTCAAACTCTTCAGTCGGCTGGGTGCCCATGATGGATCAGCTTACAGGGGTTGCCAATTGAGTCCAAGCAGATTCCAGCTCCATTAGCTCCATTTCCTTTGAACTAAAATTTGGAACATAATGCTATAAACTTTCTGAAACTAAGCATTTCACATTAAAATGGTAATTGTTTTTTGAAGCTACTTTTGAAAATGCTTGTTTTCTAAGGTGGGGGGAACCCTATTTTAATGTGGTTCAAATGAAATAGCAGAGCTTTGTCTGTTAAAGAAACCATCAGAATTAAAGAACAGTATTCAGTTATGATACACCATTTTGCCCAAAACAGTCTTTGTTTGCTTATTTTTTCAGAATCCTATTGCTATTTAAAATTGTCCTTCAACCAGTTTGAAATTGAATTCTAAGAGAAAGCCGATTGTGAATCAGAGGCTCTGGAGTCTGATGTTCTTCTGGGTCTATTCATGGACGCTGGGGTGCCTGCATTCTTTTCCCCCCTTTTCAGGGCTGGAGCTCTATACACAGGGACTCCCTTGGCTTCTGAACAAGCCCCTGGAATGCAGGCATTCAGCATCTGCTGCTGCCACTGACAATCCCCCTTGGCCTTTCTGGCTCACCCCCACCTCTCCTCTAACTGCCTGGGTCCCTTTTTATCTGTATTGAACTTTCCAAAGGGAATTCTTTACATAAGCAGTCTCTCGAAATTGTTTACTGAAGTCACAAACTGACTAGTCTGTGAAAGTCTAGGAGAAAATTCAGGAGAAGGGGATCTAAGAAAATATTGTGAAATGCATTGGAAAGCTATCAGCTCACTTCCTATACTACCAACATTATAACAACATTCATGCAGCTAGAGGGCATTTTCTCGCTTATCTTTGGATCCCAGCTTCTGCTCCTCATGACTGACTGCTGGGAAATCTGGTTGACACACAAATTGAGCATTACTAGCTCCTTCTGATTTTCTCTCAGACATAAAGGGAAAGAATACAGTATCATCATCTACTACACATGCTTAAAGGCACATAGGGGGAACATGCCTGATGAGGTAAGATGCAGAGCATTTTATGGGACATAAAGCAATTACTTTGCTCTCAATGGCTTAGTTATATAGGGTAAATAACAATAGAATATTGCATACCAGCATATTAAGTGTCAAATGTATATTTGTTGTTGTGTACATTTTATAGATATGTGTAGATATGTGTGGACGAGTATCATGAGTTTTATTCAGTTTCACTTTGAAGTTGGTATGTGAGCCCACCGGCGTGTGTGTAAGCGTTTGTTGGAGAGGATGCTGATGATATGGAACATCTTAAACATCAAATTAGGAAAATCTGAATAAGAATAAATGATTAGTGTTGCTTCTTTCTCCCTCATTTATTCCCTTTTGGCCAATCCTATCTGCTGACACATCTCTTCATGTTAAGCCCCAGGCCAAGGTGATTACTGAACTCAAAGATTTAATAAGCTCACCACAGACAATTCCAGAAGGTTTTAACTCCCTGGAAATTCACCCAACCCAGCACCACCCAAGTTCCCTACTGGGACACATGTCCTCTGGCTATACAGCCTCAAATGCAGATGAAGGAGATGGTTTTCTTTCCTTGCACCTTCACTCCTCTGTGCCCCAACAGAAAGTTACAGAAAGACACTAAACATCTCTCTTCACCTTTATTCCTACCCAATCACTTTATTCTTCCAAAAAGGAAAAAAATTGGAAGAACTATCATGATATTCCCTGACCCTATTTTTCTGTTGTTATTGTTGACTTTCACTGAACATACATCTTCTGTCCTGCCATTTCCTTTTCTTGATATTTCTAAACAGCCAGAATGAAGAAGACATCCCATAAATCTCTTATTTTCCCTTTCCTTTAAAAGTTAAAAGTTGGAGTTCCATGAAAAGTCAACAGAGAAAATCCAGGAAGAGGACTCATCAAAGAAATAATGCAAGAATCTTGCTTGGAATTAAGAGTTACTAGTTTCTGTTTGAAAAGGGCCAACCAAGTAGTCAAGGAATTCAAAAGCAAAATCATATCCGAGCACATTATCAAAAATTTTCAGAATGCCAGGACAGAGAAAATCCTAAAAACCTATAAAGATAGGAAAAAGAAAATACCACATTACTTCAGACATCTCAACAAAAGCAATGGAAGCCAGAAGGCAGTGAGGCAATGCCTTTGAAATTCTAAAAGAAAATATTTTCATCCTAGAATTATATACCAAGCCCAACTACAAGTCAAGCATAAGTACATGATAATCATATTTTAAAATATTCGACTTCTCCAAAAAAAATTTTGTGTGCCTTATAACCTCTCACAAAGTTACCAGAAAATGAGTTCCCCCATAAAGAGGTAGATACGGAATAAAAGAAATCAGAGATTAGCACAGGAAGAGGCAAAGCAATGGTTAAGAGAGATCCTAGGATGACAGACAGCTGTGTACCAAGCATGTGGGACAAGCTGTCTAGGTCAGAGGAAATAGGAAAGTTATAGAGAAGACTTCTCCAGAAGAATGAAATTGATAGAATTGATAGAATGCCTCATGTAAGTCTTGGAGGAGGATGCAGACAGTTTGTGAAGAATTTGTGGTTCAACTAGCAAAAGGCTCCAGGAAAAAAAAGAACTTTGCAGAGAAAGGAAAAAGTAATCATAGTTCACCACATAACTCCCCTATAAATAACATTTACATAGTCATAATGATGTAAATACAAAATATTGAGATAATGATTTTACAACATTACTATTTGGGGAGTTGGGAGAATAGGAAAAAACACAGTTAATAGGAAAAAACACAGTTAAATGATCATCTTTTGTAGTAGGAAGATAACCTACAAAAAAAAGAAAGATTGAAAAGGAGAAATACAAGCATGCCATTTAGAGAAATTGAAGGAAAGCAAAATTTAGCTAAAAGAGGTAAAAATAGTTGTCTCAGAAAATAAGGGGGAAAGGAGATGGAGCCTGTTGTTTTTCACAACCAGCTCATTGGCTTAGACTATGGGCATGCGAAACTTTGATAAAAATTAAAGCCAAGACAAATATATACACAAAAATAATCCAACTAACAAAGGAGTTGGCACCAGGAGGATTTGCCTCTGATACTATAAACTATGGAAACCTGGAGCTTCCATCGACAAAATAATTATCCAAACTGCCTTCAATTAAGGAAAAAAAAAAACTAAGATTTTAGACATATATCTTTGAAGTCACTGTAGTTAGAAATTACTGGGATTTTCTGGAATTTTCTGGAATTACAAACTTCTGGAACTAATGAGAAAAAGAAAGATACTAGAAGTAAAAAATAGAGTAGCTCATATTCTGAAACAGAGAGTTGACTTATTTTATGAAACACATATCATACTTTTAAGTTTATGGCTTCAGTGTCTATGCAGAGTGTTTTTTCATAAGGCAAACTGTGCTGTAGGTTACTTTCTATCCATGGCAGATGATGACCTTGGCCCACATAATAATGGGTGATGTTGAGACTGAGGCTATACTTGATTATTCTCCAACTGACTTTGAATAAGTGAGCGGAGATTACCTAAAATCTGGGGGTGTGCAGGAGTTCCTGATCTCGGTTTTCAAGAAAAGATTCAGTTAGGAAATAGTATGGAGGGAGTCACAGACTACTGAGAAGGTTCAAGAAGAACTCATCTGGGAAATGCAACTACCTGATGGTTGAGAAGAAACTATCAGTACCAAATGGGAATCCAAAATAAAAGATCAGATTTGTATTCCCTTATTATAAGACAACAGAAAAAAAAACTATTGGCATAAACAAAAGCTGACCTTACATGGACTGACAGTGCATTAAGTTCCCATCTGTTTGGGTTTACTGAATGGTACTTTGCCAGCAAAGTTGGGGAAATGCATAAAAATAATTCCATCCCATTTCAGGCAAGCAGTATAATCAGAAAGAAAATATAATAAACCAATTCATGGAAATGGTGGGGGTGTATCCTGTAAAAATTCAAAGCCAACATATCCAAGCCAGGACTGACTTCTTCAATAAAATACTGCCAAGTTTCCCAAGACAGCATGTCTCCTTTTCTCCCCTCAAGAAACATCCCAACCCAAAAAGCTGCTGGAAACAGTATCCTAGGCCAACTTCCTAATTCCAAAAACTCTACAGCAGATTATCCTAAGATAATGTCATTAGAAATGCTAGACTAGATTCCTGATTGATGTCATTATAAGTCTGATATAAAATCAACGGCAACTATAAAATAGAACAATAAATCCTAACCCTCCCCCTCAAATACTAAAAAAAGGGAGGGGGGGAGGGTGTGGGACCGGCTGTCTTTAGTAAAGCATGGACTTCTTAGTCTTTCACAGATCATAATGTGTGTTCTCCTTAATTAAAATGGGAAGTTTTTCTGTTCTTCCTTTCACCCCACCAGGGAGGCCTTCACAGATAAAAAAGGTGATTCTAACCCCTTGTGTATCAGTCAGAGTCCCAGTAGGAAACTGGAGTTCACACAGAGGGCTCACTTCATACAATTTCAATGTGGGATTTTTCAGAGCTGTGGGCCCCATGAAGAGATCCATCAAAGATGCTGAGATACCCAGAAGTTAGCAACATTAGGGAGCCATCATGGCCCCTGGGGTTGAAGGAGAAGAAAGAGGGTAAACAGAGCCCCATAGCTATAGTCTTGGAGGGACAGTGATTTCCTGCCCCACAGGGCTGACTCACAGAGAGCAAGGAGAGAAAGATGTCACCTCCCCATCTTCCTGCTGTCCATCTGCTTGCCATGCCTCAAGGCTAGCTGGCAAGAAGCTGAAAAATGAAATTCATAGGGGGCCAGTCTCCCAGGATTCAGAGAGAAGAGTGGAGAATGGACAGGGAGATATGGGGGGAGGGAGGAGAAAATGGGGGAATGACCAGCATACCTTGTATTTGAAGCAAAATGGCTGACTTAGACTATACCTGAAATTGATATTTCAGAAGCTCTAAAAGTATGTATATTTATATGTGTATATATGTGTATATAAAATAGAGATTAATAAATAAATGATACAACCACATGCTAATAATCTTTGTATCTCTAAAGTCCTCACAATTTGCATACAGTCATAAAGACACAAAATGCCTTAGGTTATAAAATTATGGGTGTCATAGCATTCCCCTTGCCCCCTTAGATTCTCATTCAGTCAGGGGCCCAGGTATTTGTATTTTCAACAGCACATATGATTCTGAGAATCATCCATTTCAATAGACTATTATCAGTCTTTCACGTCTAAGGAAATTCATTTAAACAGATTATTTTCTTCCTAATGACTAGGTTAGGCCCTCTCTAACTGAAAGAAGGGCGAGAAAGGGGGGAAAAGTGTTAAGAAAGGGAGAGGAGGTAAAGAGAGGAGTTCAAGAGAACAAAGACCATTTCTGAAGGAATCAGAAGGAAAAAGAAGGGAGAAGATTGAGGGCATAATGAGAAATGGGAATCAGAAATGTGTATATGTGTGGCTGGTTTTGTATTAGAAGTCTTATCTAGGCTCAATTTAAAACTTTTGAAAATTCTAAACACTGAAAAGATTGACTATCTGCCAAGAAGTTCTGAAGATATTGACACCCAGGTAGCAATGAGCACCCCCAGGGCCCAGATTTTGGTTTGAAAGTACCGTTCCGCAATTAAAGAAACAGAGTTTCTTGGAGTAATGGCTGATTCTAGGACTGAGGCAGGGAATATGCAACATGTGCCTGGAACATCTTGTACTGTTAAAGAGACACAGGATCTAACCTGAAAGAGCTCCCAATGGCCAAATCTGGAACAACTAGAGCAATAGAATAAACAATATAGAATGGGATTATAACCCAAAGGATAAAATAAATATATATAAATATACATAATTATATAAATAATACCAAATAAATAAATGAGGGAGAAGACACAAGGTTTTCACACAGAAGAATTCTGAATAATACATGTAGGTACTTCCCTACCGAAGAGGTGGAGTTTAGATGCCCTCCTTTGAAGATGGGCTGGACTCAGTTACTTGCTTTCAGAGAATGAAGAACTGGCAAGGGAAAAATCATAACTTTACAATGGAGAAATCTGATAAACACTACCTGAGCCAGGTGATGAAGGTTAACACCGTCAGCAACGTCATGTATATATCATGGGCTCCCAATATGACATATGAAAAGAACACTCATCTGTGATATTCTTTCCAGAAATCCATAATTCCAGTACAATTATGAGGACATCAGAAAAACCCAAATTAAGACACATTCTACAAAATACCAGATCAGTACTCTTCAAAACATTCAAGGTTATGAAAAATAAGGAAAGACTGAGAAAATGTCACAGGCCAGAAGAATCAAGGAGACATGACAAATGTATGCAACGTGGCATTTAGGATGGAATCGTGGAATAGGAAAAGGACATTAATGAGAAAACATGTTAAATTTCAATAAAGTCTGGTGTTTAGTTGATAGAAATGTAACAATGTTAAATCTGAGAAATTTCAAAAGTGTAACACCTATAACAAATAAAAGATCATGTGTCTATTAGAACTATTGATATTTTCTACAATATCTAAAGCAAAGTTTTTAAGACCTTGGCTTGAGTCCTAACTTAATTGAATTACAAACCATTTTTGGAAAACCGATATTGCACAGAACTTCATTTCATATTGCTTCATTTTATGCACAGTGAACATCTGGATGTTTCCATTTACTTTACTGAATTAAAACCAGCTCACCAGGGGCGCCTGGGTGGCTCAGTCGTTAAGCGGCTGCCTTTGGCTCAGGTCATGATCCCAGAGTCCTGGGATCGAGCCCCACATCGGGCTCCCCGCTCAGCGGGAGGCCTGCTTCTCCCTCTCCCACTCCCCCTGCTTGTGTTCCTGCTCTCGCTGTCTCTGTCTCTGTCAAATAAATAAATTAAATTAAAAAAAAAACACAGCTCATCCTCCAGGAAGCAAAAAGTAACTACCATATAAACTCACTGGCCAAAAGTTGCATAAATACAAGCTTATGTAAAATTTCTGAAATTTTCCTTCAACTAAAAATAAGCAAAATGAGTTATTGACGACTAGTTCACTGATAAATTCACCCCAGGAGACATTCCAGAAGCTCTGTAGATAATCATCTGCTTCCACAATAAATGTCAGTCTGTCGGCCCATGGGAAACTTCACTCTCTAAAGTGGTAACAGGTTTTGATGAATGCCCAAAATTCTCTTTAAAAGTTCCAATAGGAAGCAAAACTATTTGGATAACTCAAGGTACTCTGAGAAATTCGGTATTATAATAGATAAGAAGTTCATATGCTGGTGAATAATAAGAATATGCTCAAATAGTTTACAGTAACTTTTTCTTGGTAAGTCCCAAGGGCCTTAACACATAGTAGTGACAAGTTGTACACGTTTTTTAGACACCTCCTTCTGGAGACAATTAACTGATTCAGAATTGTTCTACCTAGAGATCATTTATGCAAGGATAATATTTGGTTATAAGTCATTTTCTTCCTAGAATATGGAACACTAATGATTCTCGGCAGCACCAATTTCAAGAAAATGTGCTCAGCAAGATATTTTCTGAATGTGTTGGAAAATGGTTTTGGGGTTCTGGGGGAACACTTTTACATCCCTGGGCATCTCCCACATAGTGACCAATTAGATGCAGTGACAGCAGTTTTTTCCCTATGCAAGGCCTTCCGAAGTAGTGAAGGGCAGAGAGCGAGAGAGGCAGAGGGAGGGAGAGAACCAGACCTAATGTCCAAAAGTACTAATCCACCACCAAGAAGCCAAAACGTTTCAGTTAACTGTCATAGGGCATCCTGTGGCGTTCATTTCATTTCATTTTTACCAAAATACAGGTTTTTAAATTTTATCCTTTTATTTTTATCCATTTTTATTTTATAGATTTTCTATTTTAACCAAAATATTAACTTTCATTTGTTCTGTTTTTAAAGATCTCTCTCCAGTATGAATGAATGGCTGATTTCCTGTGACCACAAGAATGATATTCTAAAGTACTGTCTTCATACCTCATGTTAATAACACAATTTATATAGAAGCATCACAGCGAATTCATCCTATTGGACAACCTGGGGTGCAGAATCAGACATTCCCCCAGGGGACTGCTAAGTGCTTTTTTTACCTACATAAATGACTGGTGATGTGGACAAGGAATAGTTTGCCATGCACCATGGTAGGAATTCCACAGTCTTACATGAATCCATGCCTAAATATTTGAATGAATTCATAGCTTAAATTTGAGGAAAATCCCAGCTCTGCCAACAGCTGCCCTTAATAGCCCACCTTGAGTTGGGATTGTTTGGACTTTCATTCCAGCAAGAACCCTGGCCAGATTTCTCAACATTTATAACAGGAGACTGTTCTTACTCATTTGGTAGCCAAAACATACCAATTCTCTTAAAGACCCCATTGAAAGTCCCTAGGGAGCTGGAACTATGTTTTTTTTTATCCCCAAATCTAGCACAGGCCTAGTCTGATGAACAATAAATGTTCATTGAATTAGTAAATAAATACTATTTTGTCACCCAAAGCCCCTTGTGTAAAGTCTAATGTGATCCCCTCAGAATTTGCCACCAAGAAAATGTCTCTATTAAGGAACTTATGAGCATCCAACATTAGAATTATTTAACCCATTAAGCTTACATTTTTGTCCTGGCTGTCAAATCAGAACCAAATACAGTGGTCCTCCCTTATCTGTGGTGGGGAACCTTCCAAGCCCCCAGTGGATGCCTGGAACCATCAATAGTACTGTACCCTCTGTTTAGAGACAGTCCCTGACTTAGAGTGGTTTGACTTATGATTTTTTGACTTTAAAATGGTGCCAAAGTGACACACATTCAGTATAACCCATACTTTAAGTTTTGAATTTGGTTCTTTTCCTGGGCTAGCAGTATGTGGGCCAGTCTTTCCCTGGGATGCTGGGCAGTAGCCACAGCTCCCAGTCCAGCATGCCATCACGAGGGTCAACAACCATTCTGCACCCAGACAACAATGCTATTTGTCACTTTCAGTATGGTGTTCAATCAGTTACACAAGACACTCAGCACTTTGTAATTAAATAGACTTTGTGTTAGATGACTTTGTCTAACTGTCGGCTAAAGTCCGTGTTCTGAGCACATTTAAGGTAGAGTAGGCTCAGCTGCGATGTTTGGTAGGTTAGGTGTATTGAAGGCATTTCAATTTACAATATTTTCAACTTACAATGAGCTTATGGGGATGTAACCCCATCATAAGTCGAGGAAGATCTGTACTGTTTTTTTCCTATAAAAACATCCTATGATAAATTTAGTTTATAAGTTAGACACAGTATGAGATTAACAACAATAACTAATAATAAAATAGAACAACTATAATATACTATAATAAAAGTTATGTGAATGTGGTCTCTCTCTCAAAATATCATATTGTACAGTAGTACCCTTCTTGTGATGATGTGGGATGATAAAATGCCTACGTGGTGAGACGGAGGATGGTGAATGACGTGGGCACTGTGACACAGTGTCAGGTTGCTCTTGACTTTTTGATGATACATCAGAAGGAGGATCATCAGCTTCTGGACTGCGGTTCACCATAGGTAACTGAAACCACAGATAAGGGGGTCTACACTACTGTGTTCAATCACAGTGATGAGACTAACCAGATACTTTCTTTTCTGATTTTGATTAAAATTATTGTTTAATTATATTCTATTCTAGGATGCCTCAAATTTGGAAAGATTTAAGTAATTATTAAATTAAATTAACCTATGGAGATACGGATTGCAACAGCTGATCTATTGTTTCAAGAAGATGTCCTGTTCTCGTCCAGCGACATGGAGACTTAGTTTCTTCCTCTCCCTGAGAAGCCAAGCAGTGTTGTTCATAACCCGAGGGCAGCAGAGTTTGCCATACCTCCCCCCAGTGCAGTCAGGTTTTGCTTTTACCTCTCCCGAAGCGGAAGATCTTGCCTGGGTTCCGAGTAGAGAACCGCTAGGCTTTTGGTTTGTAAGAGGAAAGGTATGTGGGTGGGCTTTGTGCAGGTCCCCAGAGGCAGCTGCTCACTTCTGTCACCCCGCTCCTGAAAGGGGCTCCCCACAGTCTTCAGACCTGCCCGGTCTTCCGCATGAACAGCCTGTGAGTGAGTGTGCTCTCCCTTGACGTCTGGACCCCCCGTTATTCCAGACAGACATGCTCACCCACATTTGACTTTTAGCATCTGCTAAGATACTAACAGATTCCTTCTTACTTGCTTGGATGATGGCTGCCTCCCCTCCGTGTGCTGACAAAGGGGCAGCAATGCACAGATCTGGGCTCTCCTGGAGCGGCTGGTCCCTCTTTGGAATTCCATTCGCTTGGTGGCCTTGTGCCCTCAGCTTTCTGATGGGCCCCAGAAAACATGATTCTGTAGATGATCCAGCCTTTTGTCATCACATCAATCTCATAAATTCTCATAGTAGGATGAGAATAGAAATAGAGACGAATCATTCTAGTAATAAATATTTAGTCATTTGATCAACACAGCCGATCCAAATAATTTAAACCTCCGTGATATTAGCTCTCTAAAGTTACCATGAATTTGGTTTATATGCATTAGTATATAACAGATGGCTACTTTTTCTTGAGCTTTATCAATCAGGAAAATAAGTAATGAAGTCTATATGGAAAATGAAGGTTTGGTGTCTTCCTAAAAGTTATTTTTTCAAACTATAGAGGCCACTATAAATATATCTTTACCAATAATCTGCTTTCTTGCTGTCTTATGTTTCTCTGTTAACTTGTCCTTGTACGGTTACTGTTTCTGGCTGGTGTTATATCAGGCCTGGAAAGGGAAAGCAAAATGTCCGTTTGAACTATCATAAGACTGCAGTGTGATTAACACCAGCTTTCATTAAGTCGCCTGAAGATTGTATCCCCCACAAATTATATTGTTTAAAGTTTTGAAGCAAGTAGTCTTCAGTTTAAATAATGGCAGATGACTGTTTTTTTCCTAATAAAAAGTTCAAAATACAGTTACTCTGTTATAGGGGCCACATGCTACCACTTTTTCTGAAGCAATTTTTTATAGTTTAAATTACAAATACCAGAAGTCAAATGTTTATAATCAAAGCCTTAAATTCTGGTTTCACAAATCCCAGACTGCCAAACAGGGAGCACATACCTTTTTAATTGAGTATTATGGCCAGAGGCCCTGGGCAGAGCTGAGAGGAAGACTTGCAGTAACAGGGGGCTGGGGGGTACTTCTACCAGCAGGATCCTCCAGGGGATCCTCCAAGGAGGTGGACCTCTGCCCAACTCAGAGGTGATAGATTATTCCAGAAGAGCAGAATGGGAGGGATCACATCTGATAGAAAAAGCACTCACTTTTGAATTTATGACTCTGTGATAGTTGAATAGAGCAAAAGTTTGCCTGACTTCCTTCCTTATGTACCCAAATTAGGGAGTTTTCTTTTGCAGTTAAGAATGACAGAGCAAGCAAGCATGTGTTTCTGGAAGCCAAACTAGTCCAAACCTTTCTCTGGAGAAGAGATGAAGAATAATTCTATATCTAAAATGAAAAGATCAGTCAACCCTCTGTTAGATTAGAAAGACATTTATAAGAAAAAATGAAAGCCAGATAGAGAGGTATTTTACCTCAACCAAACTATATGGTAAAGTATAACTTTTAGACAAGGATATTAGCTTTCTTTAAGCATTTGTAACAGATCGCCCAATTTCACAATCTCATTTCTTATGCTAACTAACTCTTATCAATTAGCTGACTGTATATTTATTCTTTCATGATAAGAGTTATTTTTTTAAAATAATAATGTAAATTATTTTTTAAAATATTTTTAAATATTTTTTTAAAAATTAAAAATTTTCTTACAGGCTTTTCCTCAATTTTCTCACTCATTTCAAATTATTTAAGATTTTTATTTGATAAGAGACTTTTAACTGACAGAATAAAAAATGCATTTTGAGAGAAAATATGCTCCTTACAATTATTTAAGCTCAATGTCAGAAAACTATTAAGATTTCCATCACCTTGCTTTGTTCAGATTTGTATAAGCTATTTCAAAATTGCCTCACTTTTTATATTAGCTCCTTTGTTTTAAAAGGTTGTGAGCATGACTTCATTTACTTAGGATGGAATCGCAACTGATCTAAACAAGATCTAAAACTACAACCCAAGACATGTGTCTAAAGGAGCCACTCGTGCTTCTAACATGGCCAGTTCACGTTGGCATCTCTTCAATATCCTTTAGCCACATCTGTTTCCTGGATTGATTTGGAAAACAAAAGAGTTATGAGAGCCTGGAAGACATTGATGTTGCCACCAAACATGAATTCAATTCCTCTGTCTTTGAAAGAACCTCCCAAGACACATTCTATGCATTTGGTTCCATGTGGAACAGCTTAGGCAATTCAAGAGGACTTCACTATTAGATCAAAAGTATATTTCCAGATGCCACTTTAAAATAACAAACAGAGCTTTGTAGTTTACTTCCCAATAGAGGCAGCATTTGGAACAACGCTTATCATCAACAGCTCCAGCTTCTGCTGGTTAAAAACAGTAATCTGGTCTTTTGAAAAGGCTACCAAAATGTTTTGTACCAATCAAAGGAGAGTTTAACAGAGTCCATTAAGTGCCCGCCCGCCCTCATCCCTCTGCCTGTACTTCCGGAAAAGGAAACAAGTGACATGAACAGGGAAGAATTTGTGTCTGGAAAAGCTACTTTCATTAGAAAAAAAAAAAATAGAGACAAATGAAAGTCAGTTAAAAGAAAGAGTACGGATTTCAGGTATAGAGTTTCCTCATCAGTATTTCTGCTTGGTTCTTTTGCTAGACCCTTCTCTAATTCACTCAGCCAAAGTCACCTGCTTCTCCTCGACATTTCCATGGAACTTGACTTAAGCGATCCTCTGAGGAGAGTGGTATCATTGTACTCAGGAGATTTCTCTCCCAAAGTAGGCGCCAGTTTCTTTGAGCATCTGAACCACATCTTCATATTTGTGTCTGCCCCACTGTCTTCCAAATACACATCCCTTACGTGGTCACTACTGAATAAATCTTGAGCTGAAGTAGAACAGAATGGAATGGATGAAGGGGACACTAAAGAATGAAGATGGACAAAGACATTTATTCAAAATCAAAAGAAGTTCAAAAAATGTATTCAGAGAATAAAGAAATTTGTTCTGATTCTTCAGTGCAACTAAAAAGGGAATGGAAGAGCGATTCTTTTTTTTTAAGATTTTATTTATTTAATTGAGAGAGAGAGAGAGCGCAGAGGGAGAGGGAGAGAGAGAAGCAGGCTCCCCTCTGAGCAGGGAACCCAATGCAGGGCTCAACCCCAGGACCCTGAGATCATGACCTGAGCAGAAAGCAGATACTTAACTGACTGAGCTACCCAGGTGCCCGGGAAGAACTATTCTTTTAAAGGAAAGTATTTGAGTTCCATCACATCTACTCATAAACCACTTCTCCCTCTTATAAACTAAGGTTGCATGTGGAGCAGAGAGGAAGCAAATGCTCCTGTTCTGAACACCAGGTGCAATTAGAGCTCCACTTATATTCCTGCTCCCCAACCCAGGTGCCCAGGTGTAGAACATCAAAGAACAGGGGTGGAGATGATTTGAATCTGAAACAGTTATGGGTGAAGTCTTCAGTCTGTCTTACCCTCTATTAATTTGGCTCAGGGGGCGGAGAAAGATGGCGGAGGAGTAGGAGACCTGGATTTCGTCTCCTCACAGGAATGCAGCTGGATAGGGATCAAACCATTCTGAACAGCTACAAACTCAACAGGAGATCGAAGAAAAGAATAGCAACAACTCTCTGAACAGAAAAGCGACCACTTTCTGGAAGGTAGGACGTGCGGAGAAGTGAATCCGAGGCAATATTTGGAAGGATAGACGGCGGGGGAGGGGCCTCCGTAGGCCGCTTCTGGCAAGTGATAGAGCCGCAGAGCACAAAGTTGGAACTTTTAAAAGTCTGCTCCACTGAGGGACGTCACTCCGGTGGCTAAGCTGGGGGTGGAATCCTCGCAGGACAGTGTGGTCTCAGGACCCTTGGGGTCACAGAAAGACCGGGGATGCCTGAGTGCGGCAGAGCTCCCAGGTATCGGAGCAGGGAAGCCGGCTGCAGAGGCAGAGCCCAGGCGTGGGCTCTCAGCTCGGGGTTGCCATAAACCATGATCCGCAGCACAGTCAGGCCACTGCTCCTCCCGCAGGGACCCAACAAGCAGCAGATCCGGGGAGACTCACCTTCCTCCCCCGGGAGGAGCGGCGTGGGAGCGCACCGCAGGGATCTGCTGGGTTTGGAGACTCCACATGGGGTTGAGTGCTGGAGATAGAAACGCCTGGTCACAGGCCAGGTGAGCACAGAGTCAGGCTGGAGACCGGGGAGACGGGAGTGACTGACGGTTTTTTTCTGGGGGCTCACTAAGGAGCAGGGCCCCAAGTTCTCGGCTCCTCCGGGGCGGAGACTGGGAGGCCGCCATTTTCACTCTCCGCCTCCAAAGCTGTATGGAAAGCTCACAGGGAACAAAAGCTCTGGAGACCAAACCCAAGCAGATGACTTAGCCCGGACCGGGCAAGGTTGGGGCAATTCCGCCTCGGGCAAAGACATTTGGAAACCACGGCAACAGGCCCCTCCCCAGAAGATCAGCGAGAACAGCCAGCCAAGACCAAGTTTACCAATCAATGAGAACGGCAGAACTCCAGCGCTAGGGGAATACTACACATAGAATTCATGGCTTTTTTACCATGATTCTTTAGTCTTTCAAAGTTAATTGTTTTTTAACTGTCTTTTTTTCTTTTTCTTTTTTTAATTTTTCTTTTTCCCTTTTTCAACCAACATCTTATCAATCCCTTTTTTAAAAAACATTTTTATTTTTCATTTTTAGAGTCATATTCTATCCCTTCATAGTAGTTACCTGTATTTTTGGCATATATATATAAGTTGTTCTCTCTTTAAAAATTTGAGATAGTTTCTTCTAACAGATCAAAATATACCCTAAATCTCTAGTATATGGTTTTTTTTCTATTCCCCTGCCTGATCACATTCTCTCCCCTTTTTTTTCTTTTTTCTTTTTTTTAAATCCTCTTTTCTTTTTTCAAACAACTTCTTATCAATTCCTTTTATAAAATTTTTTATAATTTCCATCTTTACAGTCCTATTCCATCCCTTCATCATATCAACCCTTATTTTTGTATATATATAAGTTTTTCTTTCTTTAAAATTTTGGGAGGCACTTTCATCTAACAGACCAAAATACACCCAAAATCTAGTGTGTGGCACTGATCTATATACCAGTCTGATCATATTTGGTCACATTCTGGTTTTTTGTTGTTCTTGTTTTGTTTTGTTCTGTTTCTGTTTGTTTTTATCTTTATCTTTTTCTTTTTCTTTTTTTTTTCTTTTTCTTTTTTCTCTCTTTCCCTTTCTTTTCCCACTGCTTCAGGTCTCTTCGGATTTGTTTAGAGTATATTTTCTGGGAACATTGTTACTCTGCTAGCATTTTGTTCTCTCATTAATCTATTCTCCTCTGCACAAAATGACAAGACGGAAAAAATCACCTCAACAAAAAGAAGAAGAGGTAGTACTGACTGCCAGGGACCTACTCAATACGGACATTAGTACGATGTCAGATCTAGAGTTCAGAATCATCACTTTAAAGATACTAGCTGGGCTTGAAAAAAGCATGGAAGTTATTAGAGAAACCCTTTCTGGAGAAATAAAAGAATTAAAATCTAACCAAGTCAAAATCAAAAAGGCTATTAATGAGGTGCAATCAAATATGGGGGCACTACCTGCTAGGATAAATAAGGGAGAAGAGAGAATCAGTAATATAGAAGACCAAATGATGGAAAATAAAGAAGCTGAGAAAAAGAGAGATAAACACCTACTGGATCACGAGGGCAAAATTCGAGAGATAAGCGATACCATAAGACGAAACAACATTAGAATAATTGGGATCCCAGAAGAAGAAGAAAGAGAGAGGGGGGCAGAAGGTATAATGGAGCAAATTATAGCAGAGAACTTCCCTAATTTGGGGAAGGAAACAGGCATCAAAATCCAGGAAGCACAGAGAACCCCTCTCAAAATCAATAAAAATAGGTCAACATCCCGACATCTAATAGTAGAACTTACAAGTCTCATAGACAAAGAGAAATCTGGAAAGCAGCTCGGGAGAAGACATATCTAACCTACAATGGTAGAAACACTAGACTGGCAACAGACCTATCAACAGAGACCTGGCAGGCCAGAAAGGACTGGCAGGATATATTCAGAGCACTAAATGAGAAAAATATGCAGCCAAGAATACTATATCCAGCTAGGCTGTCATTGAAAATAGAAGGAGAGATAAAAAGCTTCCAGGACAAACAAAAACTAAAGGAATTTGCAAACACGAAACCAGCCCTACAAGAAATCTTGAAAGGGGTCCTCTAAGCAAAGAGAGACCCTAAAAGCAACATACACGAGAAAGGAACACAGACAATATATAGTAACAGTCACCTTACAGGCAATACGATGGCACTAAATTCCTATCTTTCAATAGTTACCCTGAATGTAAATGGGCTAAATGCCCCAATCAAAAGACACAGGCTATCAGACTGGATTAAAAAACAAGACCCATCGATATGCTGTCTGCAAGAGACTCATTTTAGACCCAAAGACACTCCCAGATTGAAAGTGAGGGGGTGGAAAACCATTTACCATGCTAATGGACACCAAAAGAAAGCTGGGGTGGCAGTCCTTATGTCAGACAAATTAGATTTTAAACCAAAGACTGTAATAAGAGACGAGGAAGGACACTATATCCTACTTAAAGGGTCTATCCAACAAGAAGATCTAACAATTGTAAATATCTATGCCCCTAACATGGGAGCAGCCAATTATATAAGGCAATTAATAACAAAAGCAAAGAAACACATCGACAACAATACAATAATAGTGGGGGACTTTAACACCCCCCTCACTGAAACGGACAGATCATCTAAGCAAAAGATCAACAAGGAAATAAAGACTTTAATGACACACTGGACCAAATGGACTTCACAGACATATTCAGAACATTGCATCCCAAAGCAACGGAATACACATTCTTCTCCAGTGCCCATGCAACATTCTCCAGAATCGATCACATCCTAGGTCATAAATCAGGTCTCAACCAGTACCAAAAGATTGGGGTCATTCCCTGCCTATTTTCAGACCACAATGCTTTGAAACTAGAACTCAATCACAAGAGGAAAGTCAGAAAGAACTCAAATACATGGAGGCTAAAGAGCATCCTACTAAAGAATGAATGGGTCAACCAGGAAATTAAAGAAGAATTAAAAAAATTCATGGAAACCAATGAAAATGAAAACATAACTATTAAAAATCTTTGGGATGCAGCAAAGGCAGTCCTAAGAGGAAAGTATAGAGCAATACAAGCCTTTCTCAAGAAACAAGAAAGGTCTGAAGTATACAATCTAACCCTACACCTAAAGGAGCTGGAGAAAGAACAGCAAATAAAACCTAAACCCAGCAGGAGAAGAGAAATCATAAAGATCAGAGCAGAAATCAATGAAATAGAAACTAAAAGAACAGTAGAACAGATCAACAAAACTAGGAGCTGGTTCTTTGAAAGAATTAACAAGATTGATAAAGCCCTGGGCAGACTTATCAAAAAGAAAAGAGAAATGACCCAAATCAACAAAATCATGAATGAAAGAGGAGAGATCACAACCAACACCAAAGAAATACAAACAATTATAAGAACATATTATGAGCAACTCTATGCCAGCAAATTAGATAATCTGGAAGAAATGGATGCATTCCTAGAGATGTATCAACTACCAAAACTGAACCAGATAGAAATAGAAAACTTGAACAGACCTATAACCACTAAGGAAATTGAAGCATTCATCAAAAATCTCCCAAAAAACAAAAGCCCAGGGCCAGATGGCTTCCCAGGGGAATTCTACCAAACATTTCAAGAAGAATTAATACCTATTCTTCTGAAACTGTTCCAAAAAATAGAAATGGAAGGAAAACTTCCAAACTCATTTTATGAGGCCAGCATTACCTTGATCCCCAAACCAGACAAAGATCCCATCAAAAAGGAGAATTACAGACCAATATCCCTGATGAACATGGATGCAAAAATTCTCACCAAAATACTAGCCAATAGGATCCAACAGTACATTAAAAGGATTATTCACCACGACCAAGTGGGATTTATCCCTGGGCTGCAAGGTTGGTTCAACATCTGCAAATCAATCAACGTGATACAATACATTAACAAAAGAAAGAACAAGAATCATATGATCCTCTCAATAGATGCAGAAAAAGCATTTGACAAAGTACAGCATCCTTTCTTGATCAAAACTCTTCAGAGTATAGGCATAGAGGGTACATACCTCAATATCATAAAAGCCATCTATGAAAAACCTACAGCGAATATCATTCTCAATGGGGAAAACTGAGCTTTTCCCCTAAGGTCAGGAACGCGGCAGGGATGTCCACTATCACCACTGCTATTCAACATAGTATTAGAAGTCCTAGCCACAGCAATCAGACAACAAAAAGAAATCAAAGGCATCCAAATCGGCAAAGAAGAAGTCAAACTCTCACTCTTTGCAGATGATATGATACTTTATGTGGAAAACCCAAAAGACTCCCCCCCAAAACTGCTAGAACTCATACAGGAATTCAGTAAAGTGCAGGATATAAAATCAATGCACAGAAGTCAGTGGCATTCCTATACACCAACAACAAGACAGAAGAAAGAGAAATTAAGGAGTCGATCCCATTTACAATTGCACCCAAAACCATAAGATACCTAGGAATAAATCTAACCAAAGAGGCAAAGGATCTGTCCTCAGAAAACTATAAAATACTCATGAAAGAAATTGAGGAAGACACAAAGAAATGGAAAAATGTTCCATGCGCATGGATTGGAAGAACAAATATTGTGAAGATGTCAATGCCACCTAGAGCAATCTACACATACAATGCAATCCCCATCAAAATACCATCCACTTTTTTCAAAGAAATGGAACAAATAATCCTAAAATGTGTATGGAACCAGAAAAGACCCTGCATAGCCAGAGGAATGTTGAAAAAGAAAAGAAAAGCTGGCGGCATCACAATTCCGGACTTTCAGCTCTATTACAAAGCTGTCATCATCAAGACAGTATGGTACTGGCACAAAAACAGACACATAGATCAATGGAACAGAATAGAGAGCCCAGAAATGGACCCTCAACTCTATGGTCAGCTCATCTTTGACAAAGCAGGAAAGAATGTCCAATGGAAAAAAGACAGTCTCTTCAACAAACGGTGTTGGGAAAATTGGACAGCCACATGCAGAAGAATGAAACTGGACCATTTCCTTACACCACACACAAAAATAGACTGCAAATGGTTGAAAGACCTCAATGTGAGACAGGAGTCCATCAAAATCCTAAAGGAGAACACAGGCAGCAACCTCTTTGACCTCAGCCGAAGCAACTTCTTCCTAGAAACATCGCCAAAGGCAAAGGTAGCAAGGGCAAAAATGAACTATTGGGACTTCATCAAGATAAAAAGCTTTTGCAAAACAAAGGAAACAGTCAACAAAACCAAAAGACAACCGACAGAATAGGAGAAGATATTTGCAAATTACATATCAGATAAAGGACTGGTATCCAAAATCTATAAAGAATTCATCAAACTCAACACCCAAAGAACAAAGAATCCAATCAAGAAATGGGCAGAAGACATGAACAGACATTTTCCCAAAGAAGACATCCAAATGGCCAACAGACACATGAAAAAGTGCTCAATATCGCTCGGCATCAGGGAAATCCAAATCAAAACCTCAATGAGATACCACCTCACACCAGTCAGAATGCCTAAAATTAACAAGTCAAGAAACGACAGATGTTGGCGGGGATGCGGAGAAAGGGGAACCCTCCTACACTGTTGGTGGGAATGCAAGCTGGTGCAGCCACTCTGGAAAGCAGTATGGAGGTTCCTCAAAAAATTTAAAATAGAGCTACCATATGATCCAGCAATTGCACTACTGGGTATTTACCCCAAAGATACAAAAGTAGGGATCCAAAAGGGTACGTGCACCCCAATGTTTATAGCAGCAATGTCCACAATAGCCAAACTGTGGAAAGAGCCAAGATGTCCATGGATAGATGAATGGATAAAGAAGTGGTATATATATACAATGGAGTATTATGCAGCCATCAAAAGGAATGAGATCTTGCCATTTGCAACGATGTGGATGGAACTGGAGGGTATTATGTTGAGCGAAATAAGTCAAACAGAGAAAGACATGTATCATATGACCTCACTGATATGAGGAATTCTTAATCGCAGGAAACAAACTGAGGGTTGCTGGAGTGGGGGGTGGGGTGGGAGGGATGGGGTGACTGGGTGATAGACACTGGGGAGGGTATGTGCTGTAGTAAGTGCTGTGAATTGTGCAAGACTGTGGAATCACAGATCTGTACCTCTGAAACAAATAATGCAATATATGTTAAGGAAAAAAAAGAAGAAGAAGAAGAAGGTAGCAGTAGGGGAAGAATGAAGGGGGGGAAATCGGAGGGGTAGACGAACCATGAGAGACGATGGACTCTGAAAAACAAACTGAGGGTTCTAGAGGGGAGGGGGGTAAGAGGATGGGTTAGCCTGGTGATGGGTATTGAGGAGGGCACATTCTGCATGGAGCACTGGGTGTTATGCACAAAGAATGAATCATGGAACACTACATCTAAAACTAATGATGCAATGTATGGGGATAATATAAGAATAAAAAAATTAACAAAAAATTTGAAAGAACTCAAGAATTTATCCAGGAATATCATAATGAAGCAATATTCCTGGATATTGCTCAAAGGGTCTGATGATCAATCTGTAACATTCTAATAATAAAAACTGTCATTAACTGAATGCCTAGTCTAAGCTAGGCACAGGCCAAAAAAAAAAAAAAAAAAAAATTTGGCTCAGACTTTTCATCCATCCCTATAGGAAAAAAAAAAAGATAGAAAGAATGAAAGAAAAGCCAAATTCTTTCCCAAGTGGCAAGAAGACCACAATGAAAATGTCTTCATATATTCTTAAAAATCTCACCCAGGAAAGCCACGTTAAACTCTCAAGGTAAAACATGATACTCTTGGATTGTCCCAGAAGTGTTGCTCAATCACAAAAATCTAAATGGCTCCTTGGCAATAAGCAAACAAAACTATAAATAATGTTGCTTCAGCATTTTTAAATGATGGTAGCCTGGAAATGCTTCCCCATCCCCCCCCCAAAAATTAGTCTGTATGTTAGACAGGTGTACTGGATAGACTGTCTCTCTTAACCACTGAAAATAATATTCCCTTTCTCACTAACTTAATCCAGAATAATCTTCTCATATTATTATGACACTTTCAGAAAGAAAACACCTGTGTGTATCACCTGGCACAATTTAAAACTTGTTAACAAGGTGGTGACAAGGAATTGGATGCCATTTAGCAGTGGTAGCTACATGTTTCCAATAAACAAAGTCGATTTTGATCTCCCCAGTGCCTTGCTCACCAGCACTTTAAATACGTGCCTTTCCTTTAGCGAGAGGTAGGATCACTGTTCTTTGCCAGCAGGTGGTGCAAAAACCATATTGTAGAAAATATTCACAAAAAGACAATAAGATATCTCAAGTTGGGTACTCATGGTATCCGTGGGCATTGTTTTTGGAAGAAGTGATGGTAGAGGTCCATTTTTATTATCAGTTTATATGCTACTTCCACAACACATCACCTTTTCCCAACCCGAACCACCCTGCTAATCCCACACATTTGGCTGGACATAATGTTGATCTATTTTAGCCATGACAAATTTCATTATTTGTTAGATTTTACTGAATTTCTTCTTTTCCCAGCTTCTTGAAGTTAACTTCAGGCCTGCACAGGATCATCAGCTGTTCCCCAGAAAGGCTAAGTTATTTGTGATGTGACCCCAAGAACTTCACACTCTTCTTCTCACCTTACCTGGTAGGGCTCAAGATTAAATCAGGGTCCTATGATCTGATGGACCCTGTCTACTGAGCTTGTGTATCCCCTTCTCTACTTCACTCTCTGCTTCCACTCAGGGATGAGATCCCATACATCAAGACTGGTCCAAAGCAATCTGCTATTATTATTTAGTGACAGAAATATTGAATCACGAGATGTACTGTGAAGAATAAACAAAATCAGCTCAAAAATATAAAGCACTTTGTAAATTAAAATGAACACAGGACTTTTAAATAGTTTAAAATCTGGTTATTTCTTATATGACCTCCTTCAAATTCCTTAACTCTTCTATGCCTCAATTTACTTCTTTATTTACTTATGTTTGCCACCTGACAAGGGAGGGCATAGGGTAAGTCTAATGAGCACCAGAGAAAAAAAGAATAAACAAGACCCAAATTTAATTCTTATTTCCCTGTTCCAGGCACTGTGCTTTTGACTTTCACAAACTTCAGTGAAACAGCTATTCAGGGATAGTTCTGGAATTCAAATTCAAGTCTTGGGTCTCCCAATGTGCTTCTTTTTATCTACTGATCCATAAATGCTAATTCAATCTTAGGTTACAGGCTCTAGTATTCAGGTCCGAGAAAGCCCATAAGTTGTAAGTGACACTCAATGCTATGGCCCTCCGTCTGAGAATGCTGCTATTACAGGGTTACTGATCAGAGGAAAACCCCCCTTCCAGACACACATACACACACACATACACACACACACACACGAGTTCACGTTAAAATGGACTCCAATTTTCCAAATGATAGAATGATCCTAGAAAAATTGGACCTCCTGCCATGTGTCACAGAGATGACTGGCTGCCTAAGAATCAACTCTCTGCTTCCTTCCAACTTGTATCAGCATAGGGCTAAGTACTCAGACTCAAGTAGTAGAGTAGACAGTTTCCCTCATTCCCCACTCTTCCGTGATAGTCAAAGATATCCTTGGGTAACCTAGATAGGACTTAAATGATCTCATTGCCACCTGGACCACTTCCAAGATCTGCACCTTCAGCTTCAAAGCTCATGCTTACGTGCCCTGTTAACTCACTTCTCTTATCTACACCTGCATTCCACAGGGGCTGGCTGGCTCCTAGCAAACTCGTTCAACCTGCCCTCCTCCACTTCTCTGTTCTCACCACCAAGCCCTTATAAAGGAGACAGTCTGGGGACCTGAAGAGTCTCCTGCCCCCAGCCTCTTAGCCTCCTAGGTTCTCAGATGAACCCTTACTTAGTTATGGTTGTGTTTATGTGCATTTATCTCTCACAAAAAATTTAGGGTAGGTCAGATTCATCCCCACAAGTTATTCTCTCCAACCTAATTCTATCCAAACCCAGACCTTTATATACTCCATAAATCCTGGGTTTTTATTTACCTATTGTGGGAATATAGGTTTTCTATAGAGTCTTATAAACTTGCATTAGATAGAATATTTTGTATTGATTTACATTACCCACTTTCTCTCATTATATTCGCAGATGTCTTACCTTAAGACACATTCTGATCCTAATATGTTCTAACGTCACACTTAAGAATCTAAATGCTTGATATATGTTTTATCCTTTTCATTGCTAATTCTACTTGTGCCTAGTTCTTCTACTCAACTTTTGCATTAAGTTTATCAAATGAATGACCCAAGTGATAGAAGAGCCCATATATCATTTTTTATATTACCCATATTGTTCAGTAAATGTTTACTAAATATCGACCAAAATACAAGACACAGAGCTTAGCCCCAGGAAAGAAAAAAATTAAAAAGTGATATCTCAGCCCTACTGAGGTTTATTATCTTGAAAAGGGAAAAGATTAAGAGTGTACATACAGCTCCACTCAGAAGCAGAATGGAGTAAACCTATCTCAGAGGCATAAACAAAGTGGTCTAGAAACACAGGGAAGGAAGGATTTTTTGGGTAGAGTGTAGGCTCTGATCCATAAATGCTAATTCAATCTTAGGTTACAGGCTCTATCAGAAAATGAATCAGCAAAGGGATGGAGGCAAGGTGGTCTGTGCCATTTGAGGATAATGGCATTCGCATGGCTGAAATGAACAGAGGGGACAGTCCAGGCAGGGGGACAGCATGGTCAAATCAAAGATGAGAGGACCTGGCACACTTCTTGCTGGAGCCTACCACTGGTGAGGGAGAACAGAGACAGATAATACCAATAGCCACAGGATTGCAAAGGAGGGTATGGGTTCAAGAGTAGTTGAAGAACAATCCCCAGAATTTGGCATGTTGTTGGGTAGGAGAGCATGAGTCCACAGTGCCCTTCCTAAGCACTAGGCAACGTTTTAAATGTGAAACCTTTATCAAATTGCACTGTATTTGTTTACACATATATCTTATTCCTAACTTACATTTTACTCCTTAAGAGAAGGAACAGGGTCTTGTTTTCATCCTTGCACTTAGGTTCATATTTGGTTGCATTGATAAAGACATATAAAGATCATCTTTAGAGCATTACTAATTTAAATCAGAGATCTATGAGATGCCGAGAGAGAAGAAAGAGAAGACCAGGTAGATCTCCCCTTGAGGGGACACCTCTATTGAAAGGATAGGAGAAGGTGGAAGAAATAATTGAAGGAGAGGCCAGAGAGAGAAGAGAGGAGTGCCAGAGAGCAGAGACAGCTACATCACACAAGCCATGAGCTCAGTGGTGCCTTGTGCTGATAGAGGCCGGGATGGAAAACTCTCATAAATGCCTAAGGGCCCCCAGGATGCTTGGTGTTGGCCGGGTGAGATACTGCAGGGGAAGCAGGGACCACGGCCTCATCTTACAGGGCCAGCAGTCCTCAGCTCCAAGGGAATGTTGACTCAGTACATTCAAATCTTCCATGGTTTTGATGAAAGCCAGAATGCAGACAGACATATAAATATTAAATTTTAGCAACTAACTTAAGTTTGAAAGATAAAAATATGATGACCAAACATTACCTTGATCCCCAAACCAGACAAAGACCCCACTAAAAAGAATTATAGACCAATATCCCTGACAAACACGGATGCAAAAATTCTCACCAAGATACTAGCTAATAGGATCCAACAGTACATCAAAAGGATTATTCACCACGACCAAGTGGGATTTATTCCTGAGCTGCAGGGGCAGTTCAACATCCACAAATCAATCAGCGTGATGCACCACATTAATAAAAGAAAAGATAAGAACCATATGATCCTCTCAACAGATGCAGAAAAAGCATTTAACAAAATACAGCACCCCTTCTTGATAAAAACCCTCCATCATGTAGGGATTACCTCAACATCGTAAAAGCCATATATGAAAGACCCACAGTGAATATCATCCTCAACAGGGAAATACTGAGAGCTTTTCCCCTAAGGTCATGAACACGACAGGGATGTCCACTCTCACTACTGTTGTCCAACATAGTAGTGGAAGTCCTAGCCTCAGCAATCAGACAACAAAAAGAAATAAAAAGCATCCAAATTGGCAAAGAAGAAGTCAAACTTTCATTCTTCACAGACAACCTGATACTCTATGTAGAAAACCCAAAAGACCACCCAAAAATTGCTAGAACTGATACAGGAATTCAACAAAGTCATGGGATAAAAAATCAACACACAGAAGTCTGTTGCATTTCTATACACTAACAATGAAGCAGCAAAAAGGGAAATCAAGGAAATGATCTCATTTACAATTGCACCAAAAACCGTAAGATACCTAGGAATAAACCTAACTAAAGAAATAAAAGATCTGTACTCTGAAAACTATAGAACACTTATGAAAGAAATTGAGGAAGACACAAAGAAATGGAAAAACATTCCATGCTCATGGATTAGAACAAATATTGTTAAAATGTCTATGCTACCCAAAGCAATCTACACATTCAGTGCAATCCCTATCAAAATGCCATCAACATTTTTCACAGAGCTGGAATAAAAAATCCTAAAAATTTGTGTGGAACCAGAAAAGACCCTGAATAGCCAAAGTAATGTTGAAAACAAAAACCAAAGCTGGAGGCATCATGATTTTGGACTTCAAGCTCTACTACAAACCTGTAATCATCAAGACAGTATGGTACTGGCACAAAAACAGACACATAGATCAATGGAACAGAATAGAGAGCCCAGAAATGGACCCTCAACTTCATGGTCAACTAATCTTTGGCAAAGCAGGAAAGAATGTCCAATGGAAAAAAGACAGTCTCTTCAACAAATGGTGTTGGGAAAACTGAACAGAAACATGCAAAAGAATGAAACTGAACCACTTTTTACACCATACACAAAAAGAAATTCAAAATGGATGAAAAACCTAAGAGTGAGACAGGAATCTATCAAAATCCTAGAGAAGAACACAGGCAGCAACCTCTTTGACCTCAGCCACAGCAACTTCTTGCTAGACATGTCTCCAGAGGCAAGGGAAACAAAAGCAAACATGAACTATTGGGACTTCATCAAGATAAAAAGCTTCTGCACAACAAAGGAAACAATCAACAAAATTAAGAGGCAACCTACAGAATAGGAGAAGATATTTGCAAATGACATAACTGATAAAGGGTTAGTATCTAAAATCTATAAAGAACTTAATGAAACTCAACACCCAAAGAACAAATGATCCAATCAAAAAATGGGCAGAAGACATGAACAGACATTTCTCCAAAGAAGACATCTAAATGGCCAAGAGACACATCAGAAAATGCTCAACATCACTCAGGATTCAGAAAATACAAATCAAAACCACAATGAGATACCACCTCATGCCAGTCACAATGGCTAAGATTAACAAGTCAGGAAACGACAGAGGTTGGCAAGGATGCAGAGAAAAGGGAACCCTCCTACACTGTTGGTGGGAATGCAAGCTGGTGCAACCACTCTGGAAAACAGTATGGAATTTCCTCAAAAAATTAAAAATAGAACTACCCTATGACCCAGCAATTGCACTACTAGGTATTTATCCAAAGGATACAAAAATAGTGATTCAAAGGGGCACATGCACCCCAATGTTAATAGCACCAATGTCCACAAAAACCAAACTGTGAGAAAAGTCAAGATGTCCATCGACAGAAGAATGGATAAAGAAGATGTGGTGTGTATATATACAATGGAATATTAGTCAGCCATCAAAAAGAATGAAATCTTGCCATTTGCAGCAATGTGGATGGAACTGGAGGGTATTATGCTCAGTTAAATAAGTCAGTCAGAGAAAGACAAATACCATCAGATTTCACTCATATGTAGAATTTAAGAAACAAAACAGATGAACATAGGGGAAGGGAAGGAAAAATAAAATAAGGTAAAAACAGAGAGGGAGGCAAACCATAAGAGACTCTTAACTCTAGGAAACAAACTGAGGGCTGCTGGAGGGGAAGGGGGTAGGGGGATGGGGTAACTGGGTGATGGGCATTAAGGAGGGCAAGTGATGTGATGAGCACTGGGTTTTATATGCAACTGATGAATCACTACATTCTACCCCTGAAACTAATAATACAGTATATATATATATATATATATATATATATATATATATATATATATATTTTTTTTTTTTTTTTTTTTTTAAAGATTTTATTTATTTATTTGCGAGAGAGAATGAGAGACAGAGAGCACGAGAGGGAGGAGGGTCAGAGGGAGAAGCAGACTCCCCACCGAGCAGGGAGCCCGATGCGGGACTCGATCCCGGGACTCCAGGATCATGACCTGAGCCGAAGGCAGTCGCTTAACCGACTGAGCCACCCAGGCGCCCATAATACAGTATATATTAACTAAATTTAATTTAAATAAAAATTTTTGAAAAAGATTTAAAAAATATGATGGCCAACACTATGTGGATCAAACAGATCCTACCTCACCTGGAGGCAGGCAGTGTAGGACGTCCAGGCAAGAGTGAGAGGGTGGAGAGGACAGATGTTGGAAGTGATGGTCAGTGGTTAGTGATCATCGAGACAAGACAGGACACAAATCCCATACATGGGGCTAAGTAGTGAGCTGAGTGTTGAGGAAACGGAGGCACAACACATGGAAAGCCACACTCCCTTGCGGGTCTCTAGACTTCCTAAGCCAAGAAGACCAGCCATGGTGGGAAAGCCTGCCTCGAAGGCACACAACGGGAGTCACTTGCTCGGAACCGCTCAGGTGGCTCCATTTCCCTATTTATAGAAAGCTTGGCGTAGAGGGAAAATAGAAGTTATTATATGTCTAAAAGCCCTACTACAATACTTGCAGGGGGCAGAGAGCTGAGATGATTTAATCAGTTAAGGTCATACCCATTAGCATCCATTAATGTGGTTGCTATCTTGGTGTCTTTTGAAGTTCCACGAGGTCCAGGCAGATTCTTTAAACCCTGAGTGATTTTGTTTTGGCTGTTGCCGGCTGGGAAGCTAAGATGAGAGCCCCAGGAGACTGAGGATACAATGTATCCGCTGGGTCACTGCCATCACTTAGCAAAGCCTCACAGTGGAAGCGGCAGCTGAATCCATTCAGTGAGGTTAGTCTTGCCTTTCAGAGGGCCTTCACTTGTCAGGACACCTGGGTGTTAGCTCTCCAGTGAGGACCGAGTAACCAGGGCAACTTGCTTGTCTCTTCTAGAATTTGCTTACCAAATCTATAAAATGGAAATAATGATAACAAGGCTAAGACCTGGTCCAGGAGGTTTCCTGTGTTTATCACAGTGCAACATGAAATTGAATACTTAATAAATGTGTGTGTATGTGTGTGTGTTTAATGGAGAGCTTCCACCACAAGTGAAAAAAAAAATTTTATTTGAGAGAGAGAGAGAGAGAGAGAATGGGGGGAGGGGCGGAGGGAGAGAGAGAAACTCAAGCCAACTCCACATTGAACGCGGAGCCTGACACAGGGCTCCATCTCATGACCGAGATCAGACCTGAGCCGAAACCAAGAGTTGGACGCTTTAAGGGACTGTGCCACCCAGCCACCCCAAAGTGGAAACAATTTTTAAACTGAGATTTTTTTTTTCTCTTCTTTTAGTCCATTATCTCTAAATCACAAAAGAGACAGACGTCACAGAAACACAGCCAATGAGCTATTTACAACCACATTCTTCATCTCATTGGAAATATTCCTAATTGTTTCATTTCAAAGACAGTGCTATTTAAAAGTTATGAAGCATCTTATTGGAAAGCTCTAGTAAACATATCTTATTTCACTGAGCATTTCTGGAAAGTTACTTCAGAATTGTCTAAGATGATACAGAGCAGTTCTGTCTCACTCAAAAGAAGCAAAGGGTAATTTAGTAGCTGTAGGTTGAAACCAAATAATGTTGCCAAAACAGTAAGAAGCCTATTGCTCAGGACCTTACTTTAATGGATAGCAATAATTCTCATTTTCATGAAAGTTAAGTACAATTTAGGGTTCCTGAAGTTCTCCCTAAATGTACAGTTGGTTCGCTTAATCTTTCCCACTGCTTTGATGTATGGATATGTTTATTTTGTCATCATTTTGTTTAAAGGCACTCTGTGATTATTTGACTGCTATGCCCATTCTTGAAATCCGTGGGATTTTCAAAACTACCTGTCACAGGCAATCGGTAGGACCTTTCTGCCAAAAGAGAATAATGGGATTAAAATACACACATGCAAGGAATATCTAGGAATATAGTGGAGTCAACTTAAATACATACTAAATAGAGCATAAATGCATTGGATAGAACGCAGACGTAAGTTCATTCAGACTCAAGGCTTGTACATTCAAAGCGCCTCTCCTCCAGCTACTGCTGGTCGTGGCAAAGACCTGGCTTTTGGGTGGCCCGGGAGACATCTATCTCCTTTGGAATAATTCTACCCCAGGACAACAGCTGGGTGAGATCCTCAGGCAACAACACACTGTTTTGGCTTTCCACATACAAAGAAATATTCTTGCAGGCTTAAGAGAAAATTGACGTGATGTGTTTCCTCACAGCAAAACTCTTTTGCCCTTAGGACACCATTTTCCACCTTCACACACACCAATTCATCTGTTTCGAAGCAAAGGAATGCCTTCACAGTGACTGACGAGGCTCTGGGAAGGGACGTTGGGTGAGAAGCATGTGGAAACCTGGTGAAGTTTGCTCCTGAACAGTAACTGGCCTCGGGAACTGGACACATTTCTCATTTTGCCACTTTCCCACCTAAAATGCTTGCTATAGATTAAATGTTTGTGTCCCCCCACCCAAAATTCATAGGTTGAAATCCAACCCCCAAAGTGATGGTATTAGGAGATGGGGAATTTGGAAGTGATTAGGTCATAAAGGTAGAGCACTCATGAATGAGATTAGGGCCCTTTTAAAAAAGACCCCAGAAAGTCCCCTCACCCCCTCCACACATTCAGGATATTTTCCCTCTTTTTACTGATTTGCATTCCTATGCTGAACAGAAATCTCTAGTAAGCTGTGGGCATCATTTTGAAGCTCTGGTGTGTCCCTGATATCTCTCATCACCGTCTTTTTTCCATAATGTCTTTGCCGCAGTTCAATGACTCTACAAGATTGCTGATGTGATTCTTTACTAAGCTGCTTCCTGAAAGGCAAACTGCCCCTGTGTGCACTCAGGAAAACAAAAAGTAGCAAGTGGAGTGACTGGGTTAACATAAACTCCCGTGCTCATGGCTTCAATGAACATTTCTTGAGCTCCTGCTAGAGCATGTCTATACAGCTACTTAATTACAATGTTGCTTTTCTTGGTGGTCCTCCATAACAACAATCTTCCTTCCATAACTCCTTGTTTCCCTTGACAAACAGCTTTTGAACCATTATTTTATACTCATTCTTTTATGGAACTGGATCACATATATTATTTCATGAGCTTAATCTGGTATATCAGGAAGTTAAAGAGCAAGATCTCCAACAATCCTTCCAAAACTGAAGATTAGGGCCAGCAGGGAGGTGAAGTTGTTTCAGTTGTTTCAGCTAGAGAAAAAAAAAAAAAAAACTTCAAAGGGATTACTTACTAATTATTGGCAAGGTCTGTAAAGCATGCCATGCCCTTAGTGATGATGCTTTAAGATAGAAGAGGATGAGAGGGTCTAAAATCAGTGGTTCTCACAAGTGAGGGTGCTTTTGCCCCCAAAACACATTTACGATGTTTGGAGATATTTTTCACCACCTCAGCTGGAACTTGGGAGTAGCTGCTACTCTCGTGTCGTGGGTAGAGGCCAGGGACATTGCTGAACACCCTATAATGCTGCGGACAGCCCCACCCCCAAACGAAGAATGTTAGTAGTGTGAGACTGACACCTAAGGAGACTCAAATTAGGTTGAAGCAATAGTCTCTGGAGCACCACTTACTAGACTGAACCACACGATTAGGGAAGTTTTCCCAATCTTTTTTTTTTTTTTTTGAAGTATAATTAACATACAGTGTTATGTTAGTTTCATGTGTACAACATATCGATTCAACAATTCTATACATTACTCACTGCTCATCACAGTAAGTGTAGTCACCATCTGTCACCAAACAGTATTATTATCATCTTACTGATTATATTCCCTATGCTGTACTTTTAGTCTCCATGACTTATTTATTTTGTAACTGGAAGTATTTCACCCATCCCCCCTCCCCCCACATCTCCTCTGGTAACTACCAGTTTGTTCTCTATGTTTAAGAGTCTGTCTTTTTTGTTTGTCTCTTTTTTCTTTGCTTGCTTGTTTGTTTTATTTCTTAAATTTCACATGAGTGAAATCATATGGTATTGTCTTTCTCTGTCTGACTTATTTCATTAGATATGGAAGATATGGAAGCAATCATAGATGAATGGATAAAGAAGATCTAGTATCTGTATATATAATGGAATATTACTCAGCCATAAAAAGGATGACATCTTGCGATATAATAGGGTAAAATGCTATGTGAAGTTAAGTCAGAGTTTTCCCAATCTTTTAATCTAGAGAAAATGGATGGGGATGTGCTGATGATTATTCACATTCTTTTGTCCCCAGTTGCTGATGCTATAAAATCATTATAAACTAACAGAAACATCTTTACTTCATGGCTACGTGTACATACATCAATCCCTTCACATGTTGCTCTCCCCTTTTGACAAGATTTGGAAGAAATCAGACTTGTAGAAGGTTTTCTGAAGACCTGTCTAACTAGACATTTTGATCTGGATTTTTTTTTTCTCCTCTTCATTTTCTGAACTGATTTAACTGTGTATTAATGTTATCTTTACTCTGCTGTAAGGTGTCAGAAGATACTTAGGGCATAATATATGTCATTTAGGTTAATAATCCCAGTCATCATTAGATCTGAGATGTGTTCTATCTGCCCACTGTGCCCTAAATTGTAGGCTCCATAATAACTAAATTTAATGTGAAAACATTTTCTGTTGAGTTTAACACGTTTTGACCTGCTCAGTCTACAGGAAGGCAGAAGAGAAAATTGTAAATAGATTTTTAAAAGCTTTTCAATTCAGTGCAAACAGTAATCCACATTCAAGGTTAAACCCTGAAATTCCAGGAACATTTGAAGGTTTTATAAGGCTTACCCACCCATTATATTAATTTCTTTTTTTTTTTTTTTTAGTATCTGTCTTACAGGCTGTGAAAGACAATTATCAGAGTGAAAGATATTTTTTTTTAGAGAATCACTGTTTTTATTTATTTATTTATTTATTTATTTATTTATTTTTATTCTTATGTTAATCCCCATACATTACATCATTAGTTTTAGATGAAGTGTTCCATGATTCATTGTTTGTGCATAACACATGCAGAATGTGCCCTCCTCAATACCCACCAACAGGCTAACCCATCCTCCCACCCCCCTCCCCTCTAGAACCCTGTTTGTTTTTCAGAGTCCATCGTCTCTCATGGTTCGTCTACCCCTCTGATTTCCCCCGCTTCATTCTTCCCCTCCCGCTACCTTCTTCTTCTTCTTTTTTTTTTTCTTAACATATATTGCATTATTTGTTTCAGAGGTACCGATCTGAGATTCAACAGTCTTGCACAATTCACAGCGCTTACCAGAGCACATACCCTCCCCAGTGTCTATCACCCAGTCACCCCATCCCTCCCACCCCACCCCCCACTCCAGCAACCCTCAGTTTGTTTCCTGCAATTAAGAATTCCTCATATCAGTGAGATCATATGATACATGTCTTTCTCTGTTTGACTTATTTCACTCAACATAATACCCTCCAGTTCCATCCACGTCGTTGCAAATGGCAAGATCTCATTCCTTTTGATGGCTGCATAATATTCCATTGTATATATATACCACCTCTTCTTTATCCATTCATCTGTCGATGGACATCTTGGCTCTTTCCACAGTTTGGCTATTGTGGACATTGCTGCTATAAACATCGGGGTGCACGTACCCCTTCGGATCCCTACTTTTGTATCTTTGGGGTAAATACCCAGTAGTGCAATTGCTGGATCATATGGTAGCTCTATGTGAAAGATATTTTTAAAACCAAGATTTTGCCAATATATATAGCTTATTTCACTAACTCTCAAATAGTTGTGGCCTTTTGGGGCTAATATCTTTCAAAATTAGATAGCAGTAAGTTGGTCAGGATGCTGTCTTAGGTGGATAAGAGTTCTCTGGTGGAACTAATTATTTGGACACTGTGTGACACAGCATTTAAAATCCTGAACCAAAGTTAGATTGCCTGGGTCCAAATCCAGCCTTACCGCTCCCTTTGGAGGATGGCGGAGGTGTAGACATGTTATTCATTTTCTCCATGTCTCAGTTCTGTTGTGTGTACAATGGGAATAATAACCATATCTCCCTCATAGGTATTTGTCAGAATTAAATAGGTTAAACCAGTGATTTCCAAAGTGTGACCCACAAACCAGCAGCAACAGCATTATCTGAGGGCTTATTAGAAGTGCAAATTTTCTGGCCCTACCCAGACCTGCTAACTCAGAAGGCATCCAGGTAGTCCTGATGCATGCAGAAATTTGAGAAACTAAGTTAAACTACATAAAATGTAAAACAGTGGCTGGAACATAATACACATTCAATATATGTTAACTATTGTTATCAGCAAATCTTTGTTAAGTTTTTTGAAAGTATTTTACTACCTCCTTATTTATTTTAAAACAGCTTTGAAAACACCTATTTTTGAAACACCCTGGCTTTCATATACTCCTGGCTTTTAGTCAAGCAGGAAGTGATTCACTCCTTCCATATCCCTCTCCCTTCCTGGTTTCTGGGCTTTCCTATCCCTCCATGCTGGCCTCCTGAAGCCCTCATCTTCCCTCTGTGAATCCTGTATGGGTCTTGTCACTGTGGGATGAGTTCTCATTGCTTTCTCCAGTACCTCTGATTGTGTGAGAAGGAGAATGTACCCCAATGCCGGAAAGTGCAAATACATTTTCAATTTCCTCTAGGAAACAGATCTGCTGCTCTGTTGTTTATCCCACTGCACAACACCGGGTGGGCGGGGGGGTGGGGGGGCACCATTCATTCTCTATTCTATATAACCCTGCCCAAGGTGTCATCCTAAAGACATGTTTAGGACAAATAAGGAGGAAAAATGATGAGCCGATGGCACTGAGACGAATTATTTTTGGGGATGTGGGTCCTCTTGGTACTTCTCAAAGTGCTAACCCTGCTCATACAGCAGAGCTGGAGAGGCTCATTTGGGACTTAGACACCATGTAAAAAGCAAAGAGGCAATGTCATTACTTAGTGAAGGACTTCTGATGAGAAAGCCTGGTATGAGGGGGTCGGATACCAGTGGGATTCCTATCCTCACTAGGTTCACAAATCGATTTAACTGATAGAAAAGAGAACAGCAAACTTCCTTCCAAAGAGTACAGAATAGAGAGAGGAAGGATAGAGAATGCCTTTCCCATGGAAAAACCTGACAAACACCACGTCAGCCCCGTGACCAAGGTCAATATCAACAGCCACAGGTCATGTTGATAGCACACATCCTTGATTATAAATCCTTGTATTTTAAATCCAGCCTACACTGCTAGCTTTACTTCTTCTATTTAGACCTCATATGTCAGCCAACATGACCATAATTGTCTTAAGGTCATGTTTTACTATGTTTATTCCCTGCAGAGTCTTGTATATAAGATGTGCTGAATTCTTTGAGAAATTGACAGAAAGGGAGAAGCAGAAAGGGAGAGAAATAATCTTTTGGAAAAAGAAATGGATTTCTTAGAAGATACAATGGACAAAATTGGGGTCATAAGGTACATGCTAAGGAAAATTTCTACCTGAAGAAACTTAGCAAACAGACATGGTGGTGACAGAAAGTAGCGGTGTTTCATTACTATGAAAGATTTAGCAAATCAATTGGACACATTGGCTTTTAAAGGCTCTACTTCAAGATACGCATACATTGTGAGGCCTAGTGGTACTGATACCCACCTGTAAGTATTAAGCCAACTAACTAGAACTCATCAATTCAAGTAAAGCTTTATTTGTGGTTATCTGCAGAATGCTTTTCTATCATATCCTTTGGCTTATCTCTTTAAACAAACTCTGCAATTGTCTAGATTATCATGCAGATATTGCTACTCACCCGATAGTCATTCCATCACCCTCCTTGCAAAGAACCCTACTTGTTCAGGTATCTCACAGAGTGCTCAGGAAACGTAGGCTCCTCCC
Source organism: Mirounga leonina (assembly GCF_011800145.1). NCBI lineage: Eukaryota > Metazoa > Chordata > Mammalia > Carnivora > Phocidae > Mirounga > Mirounga leonina. The sequence continues at coordinate 76,434,476 of NW_023270316.1, read as the reverse complement.
CAGGTCCAGATAGTTAACCATGACTGCTGTAAGACATCATGGGAATCCCTTTCACCTTTGCTAGTGATGGTTTAAAGGTAGGGATGTTGGGAGGTTACTCAATTCTGGTCAACGATATGAAAGAATTTTCTTAGGGGGTTTATTGGAATGGGTTTATTTGCTCACTATGAAGACCCACATGGGTAGACAGCCCCCTCCTTGGTTAGATATTGTCTGGTCTGTATGTGTTACATAGAACTGGGGATCCTCCTTTGATGATGAAGGGTCAAGCCAACAAATCAAACCACAGAAGAAAGATGGAGAGACTTCGAATGCCCAAGAATACCACTGAGCTGCTAAATTAACCACAGAACTTCCTGATTTCTGTATTTCTTATTGTGAAGGAGGGTAATGAGGTTGTTGGTTGGGTATTGTTGGTTGGTATTGTAGTATTTGTAATTGGAATTGTCTTAACTGTCAGATACTCATTGTCAATAACCCCTTTAGCCCCACTGGTGCCATTATTTCATCTCTACCAAATAGAAATTTATTTGAGTAGGGAAAATAATTACATTTTTCTAGTTGAGATTATTTTTCCATAATTTAATGTTTCTGAAATCATGATACATCTTACAATCAAATTGTATGTAAAAGTTCCTTTTTTCCTTAAAAATATTATTGCATTGATGGTGCAGATCACAACAGTTGTGTTTTAAACACTAGCAAATGTGGTAACAGATTCAGCTTTACCCCAAAGAAGGGAGAGAATAAAGAAAATGTCTAAAGAACTTGGTTGGAATATGCTTAATTTGAAGTCAAAGGTTTTAATCTCAGAGTAAGATTAGGAGCTAGAGGGGCCTCATGATTATTTAATTTGATTCCCTTTATATACACACATATACACACCCCCATATGTCTAGTCACATGTGAACCTACATAAAACAAGATGGAATAGAGTCCAATACAATAATCCTAGAATCGCAGAGCTGAAAGAGGCAAACAAGAACAAATATGAGGCCTTCAATTTATGGTACAGTAAGAGCAGAGATGTTAAATGAATTGATCTGATTTACATAGATCCATGTAGGAAGACAACCAATCTTTTTGCTTTTATTTTTTGCAAAAAGATCTTTCTAGTGATTTTTATAAAATATGGTATCTTATCATTTCTAAAGTAAAATAATCTCAGGCTGAATCACACCACCGACTTTCCTGGTTCTCCAGCATTCCTGGTTCTCCAGCTTGCAAATGTCAGAACGTGGAACTTCTTGGCCTCCATGGTCATGTCAGCCAATTCCTATAAGTCTCTTTTTATGTATATCTGGACATATCCTATTGGTCCTCTTTCTCTGCAGAACTTTGAGTAATACAATATCCTACTCCACTGATTTCTGCCTGTCCTTACATTAATTCCACACTGTCATGATTATTCTTTGGTAAATCTTGCGATCAGGAAGGCAAGTTCTCCAACTTTATCTCCTTGTGTTTAAAAGTGTTTTGACTATTCTAGGTTATTTGCATTTCTATATAATTTTAGAATCAGCTTTTCAACTTCTATAAAAAAAGACTGTTGGGATTTTGGTTGAGCTTAAGTTAAATCTATAGATCAATTGCAAGATAATCATCTTTTAAAAAACACTGAATTTGGGGGCACCTGGGTGGTTCAGTCGGTTAAGCGTCTGCTTTCGGCTCAGGTCATGATCTTAGGGTGCTGGGATCAAGCCCCACGTCGGGCTCTCTGCTCAGCAGGGAGTTTGCTTCTCCCTCTGTCCTCTCCTTCTCTCTCAAATAAATAAATTTTTACAAACCTAAAAAAAAATAAAATATTTAAGAAATATCAACCTATCCATATTTTCTGTTTCTTCTTGAATCGCATTGGTAATTTGCTTTTAAATTTATTGACATAAAGTTGTTTATAATATCCTCTTATTATTCTTTTAATATCTGTATGATCTGTAGTGATGATCCACTCTCATTCCTAACATTGGTAACTTGCCTCTTCTTTTCTTAACCATTCTACTATACTTCTTTTCACTCCATCTCATTCTTTGAGCTACTGCTCTTATGTATTTTGTTTCTACATTTATTACAAGCTCCACAGCATATTGTTATTACTACTTCTTTATTTTTTTGTTAGCTTATTTATTTTTAATTTCAGTATAATTAACATACAGTTTTATATTAGTTATTACTTTTTCAAACTGGTCTGTTACATTTACCTACACATTTACTATTTCTGGTGCTTTTCTCTCCTTTTAAAATCCAAGTTACTCGTATGATTTTACTTCAATCTGAGGAATTTCTTTTAACATTACTTATAGTACAGGCCTATTGAATAGGGGAAAAAAATCTTTCCAGATTCTGTTTGTCTGAAAGTGAATATTTTGCCTTCATTTTTGAAGAGTATTTTCACTGGACATGTACTTCTAGGCTCTCACTTCTCTTTCAGAAATTTAAAGATGTTTTTCCATTGTTTTCTGGCTTTCACTGGTCCTGAGGAGAAGAGTGGGACATTCTTAATTTTGTTCTTGTGAATGCAATGTCTTTCCCCCACAATGGTTGCATATAAGATTTTTTCTGCATCATTGGTTTTTAGTAATTTGAGTACAATGTGCCTTGGTGTGTTTTGCTTCATGTGCTTTTCTGCTTGGAATTTATTGAGATTCTTGGATCTATTGGTTTACAGTTTTCACCAAACTTTTAAAAATATTAACTCCTATACTTCTTCAAAAATATTTTCTGCCCTCTCCTCATTCAAATGATACATTGAATGATTGGATATTTTCCCAAATGCCACTAAAACACTGTTCATTTTTGTTCAGTCTTTTTTTCTCTTTCTGTCCTTCAATTTGGATAGTTCGTAATGTTGTCTGCAGTTTTACTGACTTTTTTCTTCTTCAATGTTTAATCTGCTGTTAATCCCACAAGTGAATTTTTCTTTTCAGGTATTATATTCTTCAACCTTACAAGGTATGCATATATAATATTAAATTTGATATCTTAAATATCTATAAGATTATGTTATTATATATTATATATATTTATATATATTATATATGATACATAAATATATATATAAAGATATATACATCTCTCTCTTAAATTTTCCTTCTGATTATGTGCATGTCTTCCTTTAAGTCCTGAACGCAGCTGTAAGCTCTTCCAGGTCTAAAGCCAGGATGACAGTAGGCCTCACACTGTTTCCCCTCCCTCAGGAATCACAATCCCGTACACCCTCTGCTCCAGTGTGTTTAAGCACTTGTTTCATTACTTTGTCCACTTTTCTAATTGTCCATGGCAGAAGGGCAAGTCCAGTGATGATGACTACAACATGGAAGTAGAAGTTATTTATAAGCTTTGAACACACAATCTAAGTTCATCTTTATTCCTCCTGCCCCCTTTTATGCCATTTCTCTTACTGGAATGTAAGTTCTATCAGGTCAGGGACTTTGGTCTGTTTCCTTCCTGCTGTACCTCCATTACCTAAAATATGCCATAAATATGTGTTAAAGCATTGAATCAATTATTTATTTTATCTGTAATTTAAAGTACATTAGCCAAGAAAGAGTGATAGTATATTTGTTCCAATAAATTCAAGTTTCAACATGGCACAATTTTTATAATCATGAGTCCACATCTAGGGGTGTTTAGCTAGCACATGAGGCATTACTTATTAGCATAATGTTTGTGAAAAATGCACTCTCACTGATGGAATTAAATATATTTAGAGAATGGGGAGAGGCTAACATACTTCAGAGATATTCCTCACCCTTAAAGGACATAAGAATTCAAAGAGCCTATAGACTGAACCCAGAGAGATGCTTTGTGGCTTAATCTTTAAACAAAATTCACTTGGAATTCAGCCATTGGTCAAGGCAAATATCTGTTTGCCTGACATCAACCACGGAATGTTGTCATGCATTTCATGCAAAGTGCTACTCAGAGCACCCAAATGTACAGAGAGCTGGAATTGCACTTAGATTAGAGAACTGGGTGTATAAACAATTTTATATCCACTTTCTAACCTATTAATATTGGTTTAGTAAATGTTAGTATGTGTACAGAATTTTGTCCAAGATATGCTTTCATTATACCCAGTAGGGAGATTGTGAGGCAGTAGCTAACCTTCTCCCACCTCAAACTTTTCAGAGATTACTGCTGTCTATCAAACAATCACAGTTATGCAGGACCAAGTTTAATTAGGTTAGTTTGTAATTGACCAAGTTGGGTTTATTCTCAAGAAAGTTAAATTCTATTAATGTGATTCATCTTATTAATAGATAAAAGGAGGAAATCTTACAATCATGTTAGAAGATACATCATAGTTCTGATATATAATTTCAAACAAATTCATAATTTTTTTTAAAATTTAGCAAACGAAAAATGGAAGAGAAATTCTTGAACTTGACAAGTGTTGTACCCAAATCTAACATTAAATAAACCTGTGGAATAAAATGAAAACCAAGGAACAGTTTATTTTATATATAATATATATGTAGTACTCTAGAGGCAACATTATGAGCCAGTGAGGAAAGTATGAACTTCTCAACAAATTGTGCTCCTTTTACTACCTGGAAGGAATTTGACCTTTGTTTTTTGCTGTGATAATCTAGAAGTCCTAGCAACCTTTGATAAAAAGTTTGAATCACTTTAATAGAAAGTCAAAATGACTACCTAATCTCTTACTAATAGTATTTCAAATATAATCTTATTGTGTGCAATTAGTTTTATTGCATATACTGGGACAATTAGCTGTCCCCTGGGGGAAAAATACTCCATCTATTTCACTCTGTACATAAAAATAAATTCCAAATGCACTTAAAAATCTAAGTGTGAAAAGCAAAAGATTAGAAACTAGGAGAAAAAATAATGGAATGTCTTTGTGACCTTGGAATAGAGAAATATTACTTAAATAAGACAGAAAAAGCGAATACCTGATTGCTCATCAGAAAAGATTTATGAATTTTATTATGTTAATAATATTTAACCTCAGCATAAAAAGGTATCTTAGACAAAGATAAAAGGCAATCTCTGCACATACAATCAGCCACAAATTAGTATCAAAATTTACATGTAACATTCAGCAAGTCCATAAGTAAAAAAAAAACAAGGTGGAAATTGGCAAAGTATATGTATGGGTGGTTTAAAGAAGAAGAAATATAAATGGCTAATAGGCATATGAAAAGATATTCAAACTCATTAGTAACAGGGAAATGAAGCTAAAAATAATGAAATATTATTTCATACTCATTAGCTGGCCAAAATTTAAAACGAAGCATTGGGTGGGGGTTGTAGAGGAATGAGAACTCAGGGAGCATGGAGAATCAAAACAACCACTTTGGGAAGCCATTTGTCAACAGCTAGCAAATCCCTAAATGCTATGTTTAGGCGCCCTTGTGAAGCTCTCATATATGTACACATAGAGTGGCATACAAGTTCAGTGGATGTCCATTGCAGCATTTGGTAATAGTAAAAAGCCGGAAACAACTTAATATTCATCATCATCACGGCAATAAACAAACATTAAATGTGAAAATCCATGTGGCAAAGGTGTTTGTCTCAAGCCCTTTCCTGAGGCTCAGCACCTAGAACAATGCCTGGTTCTTAGTAGATGCCTGAAACGTACCTGCTACGTATAATGACTCAATGAATGTTCACATCATGTTATATCATACAGCAGACAAAATAATCTACATGTTGACACTGATCAACCTCAAAGAAAAATGACCTGCAAAAGAATTTCTGGAGTATAAATTTGTATGTATGCATATTTTCAAAGCACACAAAACAATGTCATGTATTACTGATGCAGATGTAGGCACTTTACACAAATTCAAAATCCACCTGGAATTCACGCAGTCCTACGCACATCCACGCTAACTAGCAGGGCCAAACTACCACCAGCCCTGTGCTGGATTATTATTGCTTCACCCTCTTAACTGGTCTCCCTGCTCTGCCCACGTCCTGCCTGGAATCTACTCTCCAAACAATAGCCAGAATGCTTCTGTTAAACATTTGTCTGCTCAAAACCCTCAAATAGCTCCTATCTCAAAAACTCCTTACGATGGACTGCAAGGGTTCACCTCGTCCCCAGCTCTTGGTCCCCTAACCTTGCTCATTTCTCCAGAGCTGCCCCAGCCTGGCTCCCTTGGCCTGGAATGTCTGTGATCCTGATGTCTGCGTGCTTTGCTTCTCTTCTTTCTTCAGATCTTCCTAAAATGTTACCCTGTCACTGAGTTGTTCCCTGGCAACCTTATCCAAAATTGAATGGCCCCCCACCCCTCCCTGTTTTCTTTTCCTGCTTTATTTTTTTCTTAGCACACCTTCTCATCTAATACACTGTTTATTTTACTTACTTTTTGCTCACTGTCTATCCCTACACTCTTTCAAATGTCAGCCCCAGGAGTGCAGGGACATTTGTCTATTTGAGTTGCTGCCAAATCTCCAGGAACCAGAACATTGCCTGGTGCAGAGTAGGCTCAGAATGAAACATAAAAGCATAGTGGTCAGGATGCAGACTTCTTTCAGAATGGTGATTGCCTTTGGGGACCAAGAAATGTGGGTAGAATGGGGGGATGGTTCCAAATATATTGTATTGTTTTATATTCTAATCAACAAAAAATGAAGCAAATATGGCAAACGTTAGCATCAAAAGAATCTAAGTAATATATATTGTTGTGTATTATATTATTTTTCATACTCTTAATTGATGAATAATATCTATATAACAAAGTACACTAATCTGAAGTGTACAACTTTTTTTTTTTTAAGATTTTATTTATTTATTTGACAGAGAGAGAGACAGCGAGAGAGGGAACACAAGCAGGGGGAGTGGGAGAGGGAGAAGCAGGCTTCCCGCTGAGCAGGGAGCCCGATGCGGGGCTCAATCCCAGGACCCTGGGATCATGACCTGAGCCGAAAGCAGAGGCTTCACCGACTGAGTCACTCAGGCATCCCTTAAGTATATAACTTTAAAAAAATTTTTTATTCTTTTAGAGACAGAGAGAGAGAACATGTGAATAGGGGAAGGGGCAGGGGGAAAAGAGAAACCCAAGCAGGCTCCACGCTCAGTGCAGAGCCAGACGTGGGGCTCAATCTCACCACCATGAGATCATGACCTGAGCTGAAACCAAGAGTCTGAGGCCTGACCGACTGAGCCACCCAGGCACCCCAAGTATACAACTTTTTCTGTATGTGTACACCCATGTGACCACCAGCTAAGTTAAAATCTAGAAAATGTTTAGCATTCTATAAATGTTGCTTGTGCTCCTTCCCAGTTTATACCACTCCTGCCCCAGATAATCACTATTCTGACTTCAATTATTAATTATATTTGCCTGCTCTTGAAATTCATACAAATGGATCTATACAAATATACTCTTCTGTGTCTGGCTTCTTTTACTCAATATAATGTCATTGAGATTTATCCATGTTGTTATATGAACCAGTAGATCACTTTTTAAAAATTATAGTATTCCACTATATGAATATACACAATTATTTATCTAGCTTCCCATTGTGGGCATTTGATTTTTTTCTCAAGTTTTGGCCCTTATGCATAAAGCATCTATAAATTTCTCAAACATATTTGTTTATAAACATATGCCCTCATTTCTCTTGTTTGTATTCTAGAACCAGACTATCTGACTCTTAGGTTAGGTATATGCTTAGATTTAGTAAAAATTGCCAAATAGTTTTCTAAAGTGGTTGCTAGGGCCAGCAATATCTGAGTTGCAGTTGCTCCCATCCTCCTCAACACTTGTTATTATCAGTCTTTTTAATTGGTAGCCATTCTGGCAGGTGTGTGGCGGTATCTCATTTCAGATTTTAATTTGCATTTTCCTTATGAGCAATAATGTAAAACTCCTTTATTCACTTGTTGGCCATTTGGATATCTTCTTTTGTGAGGTGCCCACTTTAAAACTTAAGTTGTTTGTCTTTGCTTATCTTTTGTAAAAATTCACCTGTTCTGGAGAAGTTTTCTTCAGATACACCTATTGTGAATCTATGGCTTGCTTTCGTCTCCTTAATGAAGTTTTTTGATGAGGAGAAATGTAAAAGCTTCATGAGATCCACCTTCATGCTTTTGGATATTTAAAATACTGTGTAATTAAAAAATTTTAGTTAAAAAAAAAAAGAGAGAGAAAAGACGGTCTTTCCCCTTCCCTCGTGGTTAGAACATTATATGGTCAGAAGGATCCTTTCTTTTTTCTTCTTCCCTTCCTTCTCTCCTTCCTTCCTTCCTTCCCTCCCTCCCTCCTTCCTTCCTTCCTTCCTTCCTCCCTCCCTCCCTTCCTTCCTTTTCTTCCTCCTTCCTTTTTTTCTTTATTCTTTTCTTTCTCCTTCTTTCCTTTTTGCTATATATTGTATTAACTTACCTAACACTATGGTCAACGTGGGGGTTAATTTTTAAACAGACAGGACCTGCTCCCTAGCCCCTCCAGTTCTCCTGGGCTCTTCCCCCCACCGGCGGTGCCCTGTCCGGTGCGCACCTTCCCCGCAGCGCCACCCTGCGGCCAGAGGCGGCCTTCCCTCCCCTGTGGCTGGCGTCCGGTGGCGCGCAGGCGTGAAGGGGCGCGGGGTGAAGGGCCTGGCCGCCGCAGGGGAAGGTAGGAGGGGAGCCCCGCCAGCGCAGCCAGGTGGCAGGTGCTGCTGCAGCAGAACCGTGAGCTGCACAGAGCAGGCGGCAAAGATTTCTGGGGCTCCTGCTTCATCGGGTTTCTGGAAAATCCACCAGGCCAGTGCTGTGAAACGTGCTGTAGCGGCAGGGCGGGCCCAGACTCACTCACGTTCTAGGATAAATAGTTCAGATTCCACTTGAGACTAATTAAGTCAACTCTGCTTCATCAGCTTCAGGAAGAACGAAGGGAGTGAAATGAGATTCTCCTGTTTGATCAGTGTGCTGAGAAGCCCGCCGCTCACACAGAAGGAATGGGGCGGAAATGAGCCTTTCGGTGCATGAATTTCATGGGCTTCGCGTTCGGCCAGACACCACTCAGGAGCTAGAGATTGCAGTCGTATTTCATGAATGCAGGTAAAATGTCTTCTAAGATGAAAACAACATTTCCAGCCACTCGAATAGCCACCACTGGGTAGACTGCTAAGCTGCGGCATTTCAGTTTGGGGTCGGAACCCTTCCTTATTCCACGCGGAGCCTTCGTTCCGTGCTTTCTTCCAACTCCTTATGTTTGCTCAGGATTGTCTGGGCACACATCTGTCTCTGTCACCAGATAGGAGTTTCTTTAAGGTCAGGGCTGTGTTTTATGCCCTCTCTCACATAGTCTGTTGCTTTTGTAAATAATAATAATAAATACTTTTTAACTGACTAAACTTCTGGTCATCAAGGCGAAGTCTGTTCCTAAATATCGTGTATACCAAGAAAGCTTCTGACTATTATTTTTTCATGTTGCACCCCCTTTTTAAATTCATTTATTTATTTATTTTAAAATTTTGATTCCAGTATAGTTAACATACAGTGTTATGTTAGTTTCAGGTGTACAATACAGTGATTCAACGATTCTATACATTACTCAGCGCTCATGGAGATAAGTGTCCTCTTAGTCCCCTTCACCTATTTCTCCCATCCTCCTCACCCACCTCCCTTCTGGTAACCATCAGTTTGTTCTCTATAGGTAACAGTGTGTTTTTTGTTTCTCTTTCTCTCTCTTTTTGTTGTTGTTGTTGTTGCTTCTTAACCACTTTAAAAACAAGGACCGGATTCCTTCTGGAAAACGTTCTTTGTTCCAGGGAGAGCATATGACATTGCAGAGTAAATATGCTAGGATAGGAGGAAAACAAAATAGGTCTCTAACTTCAGAACTTTTTGAAGCGTGAGTCTGTTAAAACTCCTATTGTGGATGCCACCACAGCACTTGTCCCTTTGTAGTTTCCAGAAGGAAAGTTTCTTTGAGAATTTTCTGCATCTCAGACACAAACTTCAACAACTGCCTTAAGTAGCAATGTCTGCTTTGGAAAGCTAGTCACAAAGAATTCTGGATTCTCTGGCCTCCAACAGAAGGTTTCTATTTTACTTCTTAAGGTAACTCAAAGGGGCTGGTTTTAATCTACAAAACTCTATTGTCTAGATCTCCTTAGAGATCTCTGCTTTGCCTTGCACACTCTTCATGGTAATTAAGATGCTGGGCTGTGTTACTGCTTAGGATGCAGAGATACAGATTTCAGAGAACATGAAATTTGGTCTTGGAGAAGATAGCATTCTCTTAATAATTCTCTTATTGATTCACATTGAATTAGGCAAGTACAATTCTGAATAACGTGGAATCTGTCTTTTTTGGATGATAGAAAATAAAACTAGGTAGGATGGTGAAATTTTCACACGAAATTGAGGAACATCATAAAAAGTCAATAGATTCAGAGAGTAATGCTCAAGAATTTATAGAGGAAAAAACAGAGATAACATATTACAAAATAAGGCAGAGCTTAGAAAAGAGAATATGTGCTAATCCACCCATTGACAGAGTAACAAAATCAAGGCGATAACAGATAATTCCTAACAGAAATTAGTCATTTATTTACTCAACCACTCTCTCTTGGCCATGAGATGCTAGGAATGGCTGCCAACTTATACAAGGCATTGAGCCAGTCCCTAAAGGAGCCCTAAGGGCAGGATTGGCCCTAAGCCAAATTAAGAAATCTACAACATAACATGTATCTTCAGTTTTTCTACCCTTCTTTTTGCAAACTTCTCCCTGCCCCTTTCCCTTCCTGTGGTTAATTTCCTAATTCTAGGCACCAGAATTAAAAACATTCTAGGAAACATACATAGTTAGTACAATTATGGCTTACTAGGAATTGAGGTTAATGTCTCCTCTCAAACAGTGGAATTCGTATATTTTTTTTTAATTTTTTTTTGGAATTCGTATTTTAAAGCTTATCTATTTCAATAGAAATGCTTGACTGACTCCAGTAAAGCAAATCAGAAGAAGGGGGATCCAAATTCCTCAGCAGAGAATGACAATAAAGAGCCCTTTCTGTTACCCCACAGGTAAAGCCATCCCACGTTTTATTATTGTGAGAAACTAAAGGTCACCTTGTTTCACTGTAAACTTGAAATAACTTTAGTTATAGTCAAAAAGAAAATCTTGAGTTGGGTCAAATGCTTCAGGGATTTACATCATGGAACAGTACAGGAATATTCTCTCTGCAATCTGCTTTTGCAAAGACTATAGTTGGACTGCTCGGAGCAATATTTGTTAACAGAAGTAAGTTGATACAGTCGAGAGGGTCCAGAACAAGGCACCAAAATGATCAAAGGAGTGACTTGTGCATTAAGATCAAAAGACCTGGCGGTGTGTAGATTGGCCAAGTAACGGTGGAGAGAGGGTACCTGGGTACTCGATAAGCGTCTACAAATATTTAAAAGGTGTTAACACTAAAGAAGGCAAGTCCTTATTTTGCCCGCTTGGAGGTGAAACAGTAAAGGTAAAACTAAAGAAAGAACAATGTACCTACGATATCAGGAAATACTTCCAACAAATAACAATTGAGGTTTTTGCAAAATTAGACCATGTGAAGCATTAGGTCCGCTATGTCCACAGCAGAAACTAAGCCTGAGTAACTTGCTTTGTGAATTATTATATCTCACTGTATTTCTTGCCTCTGTGACCCATTACTTAATACTTACTCACTTATTGTCTTCTGCCTGTTGCCCAAATTCTTTCACAGCTTTATAGGTCCTACCAGTTCCACTGTACCTACTTTTTGGCAGAGTATGATCTATGTAGCCAAGCCGTATTGACATATACAAATAGGAAAGGCTCTGAATGGTTGCATTATGTGTTCTACATGCAGCATCTTTGTTAAGCAAGGAATGCCTAGTTTAGAAGACAGAATTTTAAGAGCCAGAAGCAAGCCTGAGGTAACCATTGTCATCAGAGAGGCTGAGTGACTTCTCCAAAATGTACAAGCCTGATGACCAAACAGGGGCTAAAACCAGGTCTTTACCACAGTGGGACCTGATTCCCACCAGATGGCAGTTCCTTTATCTTAAAAAAAAAAAAAAAAGCAATCCTCTCTGACTCCATGTGATCATTTCAATTTAGTTTTTCTTAAATCTATGATTACCAAATTTCAGGAATATTTTTTCCTCTGCCAGATTTCCAAATTCTCACATTTTTATTATTGCTTAGAAGAGATTCATTTAAAACTGCAAACTAGGTTCATAAACAGCACAGCTCTTATTCTAATGGGAAAATGATGCTGGGGCAAAGCCTCATTGAAGGTCAACCCACCCGTTGCCTTTGACACAGCGAGATGCTTGAGCTGAGAAGGGAGGCCTTCTTCCTCACACACAAAATGAACAGTCCTGCTCACTGCAGCTTCTCTACCTAGATCAAGTTTCACACTTCACGCTCAAGTCTGAGATGAGAAGACCTCAAGCAGTGAAGATCCATGTTAGCCTTCTCACTACAGTCTGGGACAATCTTTCCAAGTGAAAGTGAGGACCGTATCATTTCTTTTTATCTAAAAACTTCAATAGTGTTAAGATGATTGTGGGGAATGAGCTGCATCATATGGTAATGAATGATGTGTTGCCCCCTGACCTCACTCTTCACTGATGGTCCATTTGGTTCTCAGCTAGACTCGAGGGATAGGAGAATGAGTATGACGTGGATCCTGCCTTCAAAGAGCTCAGGGTCTGATGTGCAGAGTGGAAACAGAAACCACTTTGGAAGACTGTGAGAACTGGTATGATAGAAACAGCAATGGGTTATTCAAGAGGGAGAGACAAGGGGCACCCATTCCTGCTGACATTAGGGAAAGCTTCCTGAAAGAGCAGTCTATTTTGGTTTAGGCATTCTTCCTGTATTTCCATCATTTATTTAACCATCTCTCTGTTTTGGACAGTTGGGTTGTAAGTAACACTTCCCTGGCAAGAATAAGTGAGCTAAATATCCTAAGATATTTCAGCTTTGTGGGCAGGATGGGAGGATGTTGAGGTCAACAGTTGCTCAACAACCAGACCCTCTGTTGTTCCAGCCAAGATGGGCAATGTGCCTCTCTTTCGTTCTGAGAGGACATTTCAAGTGGATATTCCCTGATTCCCTGGGCCTCTCTCACCTCCCAGGCCTCCTGAGTTCTGACATTAAATCCTCCATCCACGGCCCCCACCCCTGGCTCAGGAAATTGGCCCCCACTAGAGGGTAACAGTGGAAGCCTCAGCCAAACTTCAGTGGAGCCTCTCTCTGTTAGGCTTTCATCGCTAGACATGGACAGAGAATGGACAGAAATGGGCATCTCTTGGTGTCTCCCCACCAACGAAGCTGAAACTGATTAGCCTGAAGTACCTGAAGAAAACATAATTTACCACGAATCTATGTGAGGAATTTTTGATCAAACCTATTTCTCTTATTACCTTGACACTGAGCCTATTCCTTACAAGATAATGACCTTTGCTGAACTATGTCAAAGATGCATCAACCTCTCTCCTGGCCTGATTACTAATTCTTTTTTTTTTAATTTTTTTTTTATTTATTTGTTTGTTTGTTTGTTTGTTTAGAGTGAGCAGGAGGGGCAGAGAGAGAGGGAGAGAGAATCTCAAGCAGACTCCACACTGAGCACAACACAAGGTTCGATCCCATGACCTAGAGATCATGACCTGAGCTGAAATCAAGAGTCCAAAGCTTAACTAAGCCACCCAGGTGCCCCTGGTCTGATTACTATTTCTAATGCCTTCATATTAACCAAGAATGCCTCTACATGAGACATCCGGGCAAATGGCACCATGAGCAATAATTTTTTTCTGGTCTCCAAGTTTCTCCACTGAGAGCAGGGGTGAAACTATTATTTCACCTGCCACACAAATAATACAGGGATGCATACCCTTGTCAGTGATCTTTGCACACACATGGGTCCATTCCCAGTACTAGAATGGATCAGTACAGCCATATTGCCAAGTACAAATTACAATCCTTCCATCAGGGCACTACAGTAAATATCCCTTTCCCTATGCATCGCCAGCTCTTCGTAGGTGAAGGAGGAATTGTAAGGATGAGACAGAATTAGGCAGGGAGGAGAGCAAGGGCAGGAGGAGCACAGGAGGTGCTGGTAGACAAAAGAGCACCGAGAAGACACAGAGGAGAGTGGAAGTTCATGCCTATGAGAACTAAATTCATTCATCCAAGCACTCAATGATTTATTCATTCAATGAATGTTCTTTAAGTGCCTACTATGTGGCAACTTTGGGTATTCAGTGTGCTGGGCATATGTTAGGCATTGGGTATGCATTGCTAAACAAAACAGGATTTATGCTGCTGGAACCGGAAGTTCAGAGTTTCAAAGAAATCATGTTGGAAGCTCACAGAAGGTCAGAGACACACTGTCTTATAAGAAAGCTTTGTCTCCATCCTATAGGCAAAAGGGAAATGACATGATGCTATGGACTGAATGTGTGTGTCCTCCCCGCCACACACACCCTGTTCATATGTTAAAACCTTCATCCCCAGTGTGATGGTATTTGGAGGTGGACCTTTGGGAGGTCCTCTGTTACCCTCCAGTGGGGGCCAATTAAGTCATGAGGGTGGAGCCCTCAAAATGGGATTTGTGTCCTTATAAGAAAAGATAAGAGAAGGCTTGCTTCCCTCTCTGTCTCTCTGTCTCCCTCCCTCCACACCCACCATGTGAGGACAGAGTGAGAAGGCAGCCCGTTAGTAGCAGCCTGATCTTGGACTTCCAGCCTCCAGAACTGTGAGAAGTACCTGTTTGTTGTTAAACCATCCAGTCTATGGTACTTTGTTACACAGCTTGGTTGATGAAGGTGCATGATCATAAAGGAGGTTTTAGACCACCCAAACTGACCACAATAGGAAAACAGATTCAAGGAAGCCTAGACTTTAAGACATGGTGAAGAGAAAGCCTTGTCTTTCCTCCCTTGGGAAATGTGAGGAGCTAGCACATTTCTGAATTGAAACTGGAGAATGTATCCCAATGTATAAATTTATGCTTCACTGTTACATGTAAAGAAACTATACCTTAAAACAGTTATCCTAAAAATATTAACATTCTAAGACATGCAAACACTGAAAACCCTTTAGTGCATAAGCTAAGTATTCTGAAGGTGACTTGAGGGCTTGATATTGCTGTTAAAAACAAGAATACTCTATGGGCCTCCTGGGTGGCTCAGTTGGTTAAGTGCCAGACTCTTGATTTTGGCTCAGTTCATGATCTCGGGGTCATGATCTCAGGGTCCCGAGATGGAGCCGCAAGTCTAGCTCTCCGCTGGGTGGAACCTGCTTAAGATGCTCTCTCTGCCCTTCTACCCTAATCCCATTCACGTGCATGTGCACTCTCTCTCTCAAAAACAAACAAATAAATAAAAATGATACTCTAATTCGGAGAAGATAGCCTCTCCTAATCATAACACAAAGTCCAGAAATAAGGAAAAAAAGAAAATACTGAATTGTTTCTTTGTACATTGATGCACAATGGTGCATACTGGGGAAGGGGATAGAAAATGAAATTAGAAATGAGGATATGGGGCGCCTGGGTGGCTCAGTCAATCGAGCGTCTGACTTTGGTTTGGGTTGTGATCTTGGGGGTCCTGGGATGGAGCCCCAGGTCAGGCTCCCTGCTCAGTGGGGAGCCTGTTTCTCCCTCTCCTTCTGCCCCTCCCCTCTTGCTCTCACTCTCTCTCTTTGTCTCTCAAATAAATGAATAAACTCTTAAAAAAAAAAAAAAGAAATGAGGATAGAAGGGAAAACATGCAAAATAAAATGAAGTAAAATATAATTCAATAAAACAAAAAAGAGTAAAATAAAATAATAAATTGGAAGTCTCTACACAGATAATAGTATGACACAAGCTAAGAATAACTTATTTAATTGATTGTGTTATATGCATACACAAACACAGACAAGTCTAAAATATAATTAGCAGGTTTGGTGACAATATTTGCAACATAGATAATAGATACATTATTATTTACAATATAAAAATCATTGTTTCAAATAAATGAGAACATATTAAATAATAGAAAAAGATAGCAAAACACAATACTGGAAATACAAATGGCCAATAAATATGTGAAAAACTGCCTAACTTCACTTGTACTGTAATAAGGAATGAGAATTAAAACAGTGAGGTAATATTTTTCACCTATCTAAGAGACCGTAGAAGAGGAAAATCCTGATAAAATTCAATGTGAAGCAAAGTGAAAGTTGGAAAAAATAGTTCATTTTCATATACTGTTGACAATAATGTTAATTGGTACAACCTTTTTGAGAGTAACGTGGCAATCCCATAAAACTATAAATGCGTATCATTTGACCTAACGACCTTCTAAAAAGCTTTTCCTAAAGGAATATAAGCACATGCCGGCAAAGACATTAGCTACTGTATCATTTACGATAAGATGATTGGAAATAACCTAACATCCACTCATAAGGGAATATCATGCTAGCATTCGGATATATTTAGTGTACAAAAGTAAGATTTAAAACAACACGGCAGGATACAGCATGGTCCCTTTTTGTTTAAAAAAATCTGTGTGGGCACCTGGGCAGCTCAGTTGGTTAAGTGACTGACTCTTGGTTTTCAGCTTAGGTCACGATCTCATGGGTCATGATACGGGGCGCCATGGCAGGCTCCATGCTCAGTGAGGAGTCTGCTTGAGAGTCTCTCTCTCTCTACCCCTCTGTGCCTCCCCCTACTCACGCATATGTTTGCTCGCTCTCTCTCTAACATAAATAAATCTTTGAACAAATGTGTGTATGTGGTATGTATGCATGGTGTGGGGTGTGGAGTTTATGTGTGTGTGTGTATGGTGTGAGGTGTGTATGACCTAGGGATACTGTGTGCGGTATATGACACAAATGCAGTGTGCATAGTGTGTATGCGTGGTGTACGAGCTGTGTTGTGTTGTGTTTGGGCCTGGTGTAGCATGCGGGGTTTGGGGGGATGTATGTGTTGTGCGTATGGTGTGTGTGCATGGTGTGACGTATATGTGTACGTGAGGCGTATATGGTATGAGTGCATGGTGTGATATGTGGGGTGTGTGTGTGGGGTATGGGCAGTGTGTATGGTATGAGTGCATGGTGTGTGTGTCCCCTGTGTGATGGGATTGGCTTGGCGGTAAGGAGGGAAGCGGTTCATTTCTGCTGTACACAAGTCAGTGTCCTTTGAGCTCTTACTACAGAGTCCTGTGCTGATATTCTCATCTCTGAGTCATGTTTCTCTTTTCATGCTAGACCTTTACAGAGGAAATGGTGCAATTTCTATTCAAATTCCAGCACAAGCGACCTTTCTCTTAGGAACCTCATCTGAGGACAGTGTCTTATTTTACAATCTCTCCCCCAGTTTCGGAGACATTCCCAAGAAAGGGACTGATTGTCGGAGACATTTGTTTCATAACACTTTGCACGGAGATACAATTGCGAGACAAAGCAGCAGCAACGCATTTCCTGTATTAAATACCACACTGAAGCAGTGCTTAAGATACCAGCCAGAAGGTTAAATAAATAGGAGGGAAGAACATGCTTGGCAGAAACCAGAGTGTTAGCTACCTTCTCTGTTTGGTATTTGCCCATCATGAAAAAGGCAGCCACACTAGAGGCAGCGATGGGAATGGCCTCAAATCAAAAGAGTATCTGTCTAGAAGTATGTTCAACGAGCTGTTGACAGGGGTTACTTCTGGGGGCAGGATGAGGCTTTTGCGTCTTGCTTTAATTATTTAAAACTATGTAATTTTTTTAGAAAAAAGAATAAACCAGAATTATGGGTGACATGAGTGGATTTTTTTACTTTGTTTTTCTTTAATTACCCTGTTTTCTATAATAAATATATGCTGTTTTTGTAATCAGAAAAAAAAATCCCAATACTTGAAATTTAAAATTTTTCAGAGGTGGACACGTAAGCCTCCTACTGGGGATTCCTGCAGCCCAAGAAGCCTAGATTAATTTACAGAGGCTATTAACACTTAAGTTGGCAGGGCTCCCTACGTGTGAAAACAAAAATAGCATTTTAGAAAGATATTTAATTAACAGAAAACAATAGTGAAATAGTGTGATCTTGTAGAAGAGCACAGCTTTAGAGTCATACACTCTTGAGGTTGATTTTAGGCATGGGATCTTGGAAAGTGACATCGCTCTTCTCACCCTAGTCTCCTGACCTTTGAACTGGGAGATTTGGTATGAATCTAGGAGAGTGCCAGCCTGAAAGGAGATAGTTAACCAGGAACTGTTGTTATCAACTCTGCAGAATACATATGAAAACAGAGTTCTTCCATGTTCCCAACCTCTCAGACCCCAAACGAGCTGTCAGATCATCATCGAGACATTGGAGAGAGGGTTGAACAATTTGTTGCCTCTGATTATAAAGCCTCTCCTGCCAGGTCCCATGGGCATGCCATCGCAGAATACCTCACTTCTGGTCACTCTCCTGACTTTTTACCAGTTGGATACCTCCACCTTTCACTGGCCAAGGTCTTTACTATTCACCCATTTCTTATGCATTCCTGCAAGGCCACACCTTTAATCTTAGCACAAGAATTCTTGTTCCTTCCCAGAGGTTTCTGCCCCTCTCTTTAGGAAGCCCACACCAGGAGAGCAGAATCACAAAATGCTGCCCCCTCCCCAACCCCTGATACACAGAGACCACCTCTATTGTGGTCCCAATTATGCTTCCCTGTCTCCATGGAGACTCCCACTCTCCACCATACCCTCCACTTGTGCACTTGTGAAGGACCAAATATCCTTCTCTGTTTTGGGACACTCTGTCCCTGGGGTAGTAGAAGACTCACTCACTGTCTCGCTGTACCCGTATATGAAAGTCCTACCAATCACTGAAGTTTATACACACTTCATTTATTGTTTTGAGAGAATGTTATTTATTTTCTTAATTTTTTTATTGTTATGTTATTCACCATACATTACATCATTAGTTTTAGATGTAGTGTTCCATGATTCATTGTTTGTGCATAACACCCAGTGCTCCATGCAGAACGTGCCCTCTTTAATACCCATCACCAGGCTAACCCATCCTCCCACCCCCCCTCCCCTCTAGAACCCTCAGTTTGTTTTTCAGAGTCCATCGTGTTTCATGGTTCGTCTCCCCCTGCGATTTCCCCCTTATACATTCATCTAAAGAATGGTGCATTCTTAACCTTGAATTCTAACGTGAACAGGAATGAAATATCCCCCTTTACAACTATCAAAATACACTGAACTTTGTGGTTGTGTAATACTGAGATGTCACAGTTGCAATTTCTAAAAATCAAAGTTGTCCACTTTCAAATACTATAAAACATGTTTCTTGCCAAAATGCAAAATATCTTTTGGCTTCAAAATGAGAAATGCTTTTTAAAAGGGGAATACAGAATGCCTTTCTCTTCCAAAGAGAAACAACTTTTTCTCACCTGTTACAGTCAGAAATAACATGTCTTTTTTTCTAAGCAATGCTTTAAATAGTTGAGAGCTAACATGTGTTCCATACTTAGCACATGCCGGGACTATTTTAACGTTGACAAGAACTAAAGAGTAGGTACTCTTATTTTCCTCATTTTAGAGATAAGGGATCTGAAGTTTAAAATGACTTATTCACCCTCAGAAATTTACGTTGAAGTACTGGACTTCAAGCCAAGGCAACCTTGTGCAAGAGACCATTTACCTAAGTTGTATGGTTCTAACTAGGACACTAAAAGGTAGAAATTTGACAAGAACAGTTTCCTTTTCCAAACTCTTTACATTTACTTCCAATGACATATTTGTCTCTTATTTGCTTTCAATAATCTGTGAAACTAAAAGATTTTAAAAAACCTAAACTTTGAGATTCATACAATCCATAGGTTTTGACCTTGAATAATGTCAGAAAAGTTCCATAATGTAGTCGTTTTCTACAAATTATAGGCAGCAACAGTGCCATGGCATATGCTTTATAGAAAGGTAGTTTTATATCTAAGGAAGAAATAATACCAGTTTTACACAAACTCTCCTAGAAAAGAAGAGATGAAGTAACTCATTTCCAACTCATTTTATGAGGCCAGCATTACCCTGTACACAAACCAAAGACATTACAAGAAAAGAAAACTAGAGATCACTATCCATCATGAACATACATGCAAAAAAAAATTAACAAATTGAACGCAGAAATATTTTAAAAAGTTCATGTATCATAACCAAATCTCAAGAATGCAAGACTGACCCAACATTCAAAAATCAATCAGTATAATTCACTATATAAACAAACTGAAGAAAACCATATAATCACATCAATAGATGCAGAAAAAGCATATCCTACAAATCACCATCCATTTACAATAAAAACTCTCAGAAAATTAGGATTAGAGAGGGCTTTCCTCTATTTGATAAAGATCATCTACAAAAAAACCCCTATAGCTACCATTATATGTAGTGGTGAAAACTGTATGCTTTTTCTTTGAGATCAGGACAAAGGCAAAGGTCTTCTCTATTTACTCGGATTCAACATCCTAATGGAAGTCCTAGTTAGTGCAATAAGGCAAGAAAAAGAAATAGAAGGCAAACAGATTGGAGAAATAATAAAACAATCTCAATTTGCAGATAGCATTATTTGTGTAGAGCATCCCAAAAAGATTTTTAAAAATTCTAGAACCAGTAAGTTAATCTAGCATGGTGATGGGATAAAAGGCCCATATGCAAAAATCAATTGTATTTCTCTAGATTAGTAATGAAAAATTGAAATTCAAAGTTAAGAAATCAACATAATTTACAACAACACCAAAAAGTTAAATACCTAGGTGTAAGTTTAGCAAATTTTGTGAAGAATATTTATAGCAATAGATATAACACACTGATCAAAGAGAACTGAGAGAGATCACATTCATGGATTGGCAAGTTTTATCCCTACAATGTCAGTTCTCTCAAATAAGACCCACAAATTCAACACAATATCAAGTAAAATCCCAAGTCTATTCTAAAATAGACTTCAGTAAGCTTATTCTAAAATTTATATGAAAAGTCAAAAGAACTAGAATGGTCAAAACAATTTGGGAAAGAAAAAAAATTGGAGGATTTACACCATCTGATTTCAAGACTTATTATAAATCCACAGTAATCAATACAGTGTGGTATTGGCAAAATAATAGAGACATGGGTCAACAGAAGAGAATAGAGCCCATATATAGATTCACACAAAATATAATCAACCGTTTTGTGTGTGTGTGTGTGTGGATTTTTGTTTTGTTTTGTTTTGTTTACAAAGTTACAAAGGCAGTTCAATGGAGAAAAGATAGTCTTCAACATATTGTGCTGAAATATCTGGATGGTCATAAGCAAAAAAAAAAAAAAAAATTTTAACCTCAATCTATACCTTATACCTTATACAATATTTAACTCCAAACTGGTCACAGATTTACGTGTAAAGTGTAGAACTATAAAATACTAGAAAAAAAAAATAAGAGAAAATCTTTGTGGCTTTAGGTTGGTCAAAGAGTTTTAAAGTAGGACACCAAAAGTATGTTCCATTTTTAAAAATCACTGCATTGGTCCTTTTTAAACTTAAAATGTTTCCTCTGGAAAACACACTGATAAAAGAATGAAATGATAAGCCACAGACTGGGTGAAAATATCTTCAAATAATATTTCTGACCAAGAACTCTAAAAACACAACAATAAGAAAGCAAGAGATGATATGTAATGAATAAGTCACGAGGATGAGAGGTACAGCATAGGGAATATTATCCCTGGTATTGTAACACTATCGTATGGTGACAGATGGGAGCTACACATGTGCTGAGCCTAGCACAACATATAGACTCGTTGAATCACTCTGGTGTACACCTGAAACTAACGCAGCATTGCGTATCAGCTGTACTTCAGTAGAAAAATAAATAATAAAATAAAATGAAATGCATAGTCTGCAAAAAATATGTATAACCTTAAAAAAAGGAAATTAAAAAATACCAATTTTAAAAATGGCAAAAGTTCTGAACAGACACTTCACCAAAAAATGTATACATATAAGTAGCAAATAAAGATATGAAAAGATTCTCAGCATCATTAACCATTAAGGAATTGCAAGTTAAAACCACAAGATACCACTACATACCTATTAGAATAGCTAAAATGTGTAAATGGCAATCCCAAATGCAAGTGAGAGCATGGACCAACTAGAACTCTAATGCATTACTGGAAGGAATACAAAATGGTACAAGCATTTCAGACAACTGCTTGGAAATTTCTTGTAAAACTAAACATACCTGTCACATGACTCAGAAATCCCACACCTAACTATTTACTCAAGAGAAATGAAAATTTTTTTCAGACAAGAACTAGTACATGTTTATATTTAGCAGTTTCATTCACAATTACCAAAATTTGAAATAACCTAGATGTCCTTCAACTTGTGAGTGGATAATCAAACTGTGATATATCTATTTAGGGGAATACTATTCAGCAATAAAAAGGAACAATCGTTGATCCACATGACAACATAAATCCATTTTAAATGCATTTTGCTAAGTGAAACCGACCAGATTCCCAATATAGTATTTGCATAATTCCATTTATGTGATACTGTACAAAGGCAAAAAAAAAAAAAAAAGTGAGGGGAAAACATCAGTGGTTTCCAGGGGTTGGTGAATACAGGGGAAGAGTAGAATATAAAGGAACAATACAAGGATATTTAGAGGTGATAAAACTATTCTGTATGGAGCTCAGGTGCTGGATACATGACTATATATTGGATACATGACTATACATTGATCAGAAACCTGTATGCTATAGAGCAAATGTCTTGAATAAATTCTGTTGTTTAGTGGATAGTATTGTATCAAGATTAATATACTAATTTTGAGATGAAGAAGCTGGCTTTGGGATAAATGCGAACTCTCTGTACAACTTTTGCAATTCTGTAAATCTAAAATTATCCCCAAATAAAAAGTTTTTCAAAGGTAATTTTATATTAAACTGGGTATGCTATGCTGAATAGGATCTCTCACACAATTAAACTCTCCTTTATTTTCTATTGAACATATCAGAAAAAAATAATCTGGACTTAGAAATTTTGTTTTACAAGTGTAGTACAAACTATGTTCCCAAACATGCTCTTAACATATTTCTACTGTCTGAAAGTGAATGAGTCATCATGTACTTTACCACTTTGCTTTGCAATTCTATTTAGCAGGACAACTCTATTCTACTTTTTTTGCCCAAATTTTGTCTTTTTCTGATTTTATCAAGAATTATAACTGTTCTGTGTGTTTTATGCCCCCAATTGTGTGGTAGATGCTCTTACAATTTCACAAATGGTTGCATCATTAAATATTTTGACTTTAGATCAGCATTTCTTAAAGTTCACCTTAGGGCAAGCCTGTGTTTATCTAACATTGTACTTTCTGATGAAGCCAAAATATCCCCCTCTGTCCCTCTCTCTCTCTTCTGTGGTGTTATTCTGAAGAAACTTCTTAGTGTGTCTTTCCCCATTTTCTCACCATTCCATCTGCATTTTTGTTAGTATCGTCAAAATCCTGGGAACCAAGATTCATAATTAGTCTGGTGTATTAATCAGCATAAATTCTGAACAGGCAGAAAATGAAATGGAAATCATTTAATTGATTTAAAATACAAGTGTGATAGCTGATCTAAAAGCTAGCCTGAGCTCAAAGAAGTATATGGAGGGTAATGGTGGATAAGATGATACTATAATCTCTTAAACACTCAATCTCTTAAATTGAAGAACAGAAGGTAGCAAGGCTGCAGTTGGGTGATTTGAGGCAACTTCATTGTGAATAAAGTGCCCTTTTGATCACTGATGGTGTGTGTGTCTGTATGTATCTGCTGAATTTATTTGTTGCTGTTTTATCAGAATCAGAACCACTGCATTATAGATAGTTTTATCAGATTCACTGTTGCTGGGTCACTACTTTGGAGCATCTTGAATTTGACAGATTATTTAAATCACTAGCTGTTCTGTTGTCTTGTAGTTACGGAGAAATATTTCTAATTTCCAATTATATATGTGGGACATTTAAGAATTAAAACCAACAATGCTACAGCACCCAATGTAAAACAAATGTAAGACTATGAAAATTAAGTACTAATATCAATGAAATTAACTTTATTGCTCTGATAACAGAGAATACACCTCTTTAATTAGACCCATGGTACAATGATATATTATTAAGGTCACAAAGAAAATCATAAGAAACTAATAAAAATGGAAACAACAAAATTCATAGTATCTAATCATACATTTTCAACATAAAGAGAATCAAAATAAGTATTAACTACTTGGAAATGATGAAATTCTTTTTTTTTTTTAAGATTTTATTTATTTATTCATGAGAGACACAGAGAGAGAGAGAGGCAGAGGGAGAAGCAGGCTCCCAAGGAGCAGGGAGCCCGATGTGGGACTCGATGCCAGGACCCTGGGATCATGACCTGAGCCGAAGGCAGACGCTTAACCATCTAAGCCACCCAGGTGCCCTGAAATTCTTTTTTAAACCACCAATGGTTCAAAGAAAAAACTCAAAACCAAAATTAATGGACATTTTTTTTAAGTAAGCTCTACACTTATTGTGGGGCTTGAACTCATGACCCCAAGATCAAGGGTCACATGCTCTACCGACTGAATCAGCCTGGCACCCAGAATATATAGATAATAATGATTACTATTAAACATTATAGAATTCAAAGGACTTCTGGTTTTAGCTCCTACATGTAAAGAGATTAGAAATCATGACTCCTATCCTTATAACAAGAGAAAATTGAAAATCAGTGACTTTTCTAGATCCATTAGGGAACTGAGGTCACAGGACAAACTGCCACCCCAAAATCTGGAGAGATGGGGAAATACAGAGAATTAAAACAGAGATCTGCTTACCAGAAGCAGAAGCCACAGGAGCCAGTTACTATCAGGAGCACTTAAATGGTAATTTTGACAAATTCTTGGAAACTGAGTGTAGACTTGTAAGAAATTCTGGGGGGGGAGGGTAGCCCAATCTTTGTGGAGCCACCACACTTTCTTAAATATTACCTCCAGAAACTCCATCATGTTCTTACAGTGATGATCAGAGAAAAAACCCTTGTGTTTTGGTCAGGGGGAGGGGGAAATTAACCATTTACAAAATGCCCAGAACATTCTCCACAACAAAAGCCTGCCCTCCAGAGGAAACTACTTTACCAGAGACTTATCTTATGTGAGGGAAGAGCAACAAGTCAACTCCAACCCCTGCCTTATATAAAATAATTTTTTTTTAAGGCTAAGAAATATTTCTGTAGTCCATAACTCAGGGACTCAAGCCCACTGAAAAACTGAGAGTTAATCATAGAAGCATAGAAAGCTTTCCCTCCCCAGCGCTTTGCCACCACATCAAAAGGGCTTTAGTAAAATAATAATGGATTACATTGAGAGAACTACAAGGCACAGACTCTATTAAAGAAGAAGTTCTTAGGGAACTTAGGGAAAGAAACAGGGGAGAAAAGCAAAACAAGGAAACTAGAGGAAACCAAAACATCTGGCACCTACAGCTACAGCAAAAGATAAACCCAGCCT
This sequence comes from Mirounga leonina, assembly GCF_011800145.1. Classification (NCBI taxonomy): domain Eukaryota; kingdom Metazoa; phylum Chordata; class Mammalia; order Carnivora; family Phocidae; genus Mirounga; species Mirounga leonina. The sequence goes on along the minus strand of NW_023270316.1, from coordinate 76,409,012 downwards.
ATATCCAAGCCAGCTTTACATTAACTCTAACCGCACATAAGAGATTAACCTTATACAAAAAGTAGCTGATTATCTCTTATGTCATGTTCAGGTCTCAACAAAAAATGACAGGCATGCTAAAAGGCAAGACAAAACCCAGTCTGAAGAGACAAAGCAAGCATCATAACCAGACTCATATGTGATACAAATTTTAGAATGATCACACAGAGAATTTAAAGCAACTATGACTAACATATTAAGGGCTCTGATGAAAAAAAGTAGACTACATGCAAGAACAAATGGGTAATGTAAGCAGAGAAAGGCAAATTCTAAGAAAGAACAAAAAAGAAATGCTAGAAATCAAAAACATTGTAACAGAAATGAAGAATGCCTTTGATGGTCCCTCTGGTAGACTAGACACAGTGAGGTAATGAATCAGTGAATTTGGAAAAAATATCAATAGAAACTTCCCAAGCTAAAATACAAAGGGGAAAAGAGAATTTAAAAAAATCTGTGGGACAATTACTAAAGGTGGAACATACAAGTAACAGGAATGACAGTAGAAGAAGAAAGGAAGAAAGAAAGAAAGAAAGAAAGAAAGAAAGAAAGAAAGAAAGAAAG
>NW_023270316.1:76320196-76408402 GCF_011800145.1 Mirounga leonina | reverse complement strand
AAGAAAGAAAGAAAGAAAGAACGAACACAAGAAATATTTAAAATAATAATAGCTGAGAATTTTCCAAAATTAATGACAAACACCAAACTATAGACCCAGGAGATTTAGAGAACACCAACCAGGATAAACATTCAAAATTCTACAGGGAGGCACATCATATTTAAACTACAGAAAAGCAAAGGCAAAGAGAAAATCTCAAAAGAAGTCTGAAGGTAAATAAATAAGTACATACATACATAAATAATAAAAGCACTTTCCCTATTTAAAAGTAAGGATAAGAATTATATCAGACTTCTCATAAGAAAGCACAAAAACAAAAAGAGAGTAGAATGAAATATTTAAAACGTGGAAAGAAATAAAAACCCTCACCAACCTAGAATTCTGTATCTGGAAAAATTATCCTTCAAAAGGATATAAGAAATCAATTTCTGAAGAAGAAATAAATGCTCTCAGACCAAAAAAAAAAAAAAAAAAAAAAAAAACCAAAAAAAGAATTTTTTTCAAAAAAAAAAAAAAAAGCAAACAAAAAAAAAAAAAAAAAAAAAACAAAACCACCTCAAGGAATTTGTTGCCTTACAAGAAATGTTAAAAGAAGCTCTTCACAGAAAAGAAAAATTATATAGGTCAAAAACTTAGATCTACAGAAAGGAAGAGTGAGTAAATGAAGGTATAATAAAATCTTTTATTTTTCTTATTTTTTGTCGATCTAATAAATAACTGCTCTGAGCAATAATAGCAACAATATGTTGGGTGATTGTGGCCTATGGATAAATGAAATAAATGACAATGTTATAAGAGATGGGAAAGAGGAATTGGGAATGCTCAGTTATAAGGTGCCTTTTACTACCCATGAAACATTATAGTATTATATAAAAGTAGATTTAGATTTGTTCTTAGCAGTTGCCCTAGTGTTTGTGATATATTTTTACAAATAATAAACAGATTGAGAAGAAAGAAATTAAATTTTCTTTGCTCACAGATCCCCAAGGACCTGACCAAAAAAATTCTAAAACTAGTAAGTGATAACAGCAAGGTTGCAGGATATAGGGTTAATATACAAAGGTCAATTGCTTTCCTACATATGAGCATTGACAACTGAAATTTGAAATTATAAATGCAATATCATTTATATTAACACCTACACCCCTCCCCCCAAAAAATCCTAAAATACTTAGGTATAAATCTTAAAGTATATAAGATCTATATGATGAAAACTACAAGATTCTGATGAAAGAAATCAAAGAAGATCTAAATAAGTGGAGAGCTCTTCCATGTTCTTGGATAAGAAGACTCACTATTGCTAAGATGTCAGTTTTTCCCACTATGATCTGTAGATTCAATGCAATCTCAATTAAAATTCCACCAAGTTATTTTGTGAATATCAGCAAACCAATTCTAAAGTTCATATGGAAAGGCAAAAGACTGAGAATTGCCAACATGATACTGAAGAACAACAAAGTCAGAGGAGTGATATTATCTGACTTCAATATATCCTATAAAGCTACAATAATCAAGACAATGTGGTATTAGTAAAAAACAAGATGAATTGAATAGATCAATGGAACAGACAAAAGTGCCCAGAAATAAACCTACACATATATAGTCAACTGATCTTTGACAAAGGAACAAATATAATTCAGTGGAGAAAGGATAGTCTTTTCAACAAATGGTGCTAGAACAACTGAACATTCATGTGCAAAACCATGAATCCAGACACAGACTTTACACCTTTCACAGAAATGAACTCAAAATGGGTCACAGACCTAAATGTAAAACACAAAACTACAAAACTTCCAGAAGGCAAGATAAGAAGTGACCTTGGGTTTGGTGATGAGTTTTCGATACAATACTAAAAGCACAATTCATTAAAGAAAAAATTGATAATGTGAACTTTATTAAAACTAAAAACGTCTGCTCTGCAAAAATATTGTTAAGAGTATAAAAAGGTAAGCCATAGACTGGGAGACAGTATTCACAAAGCACATATCTGATATAGGATTTGTACTCAAAATATACAAAGAACTCTTAAAACTCAACAATAAGAAAAAATACTCCCCAATTTAAAATATACAACAGATGTGAATAGGCACCTCACCAGAGAAGATATACAGATAGGAAACAAACATATGAAAAGATGTTCAACGTCATATGTTATTAGGTAATTGCAAACTAGAACAATAAGATACCGCTACACGTAATGGTTAAAATCCAGAAAAACACAATACCTTGACAAGGATGCATAGCAACTTAAACTCTTACTCTTACTGTCGGTAAGATTGTAAAATGATGCAGTAACTTTGGGAGACAGGCAATTTCTTAAAAATCTATGATCCAGCAGCCACACTCCTAGGCACTTATTTATTCAAGTTGAGTTGAAAACTTACATCCACACAAATACTTGCCCAAAGATGTATAGCAACGTTTTTCACAATTGCCAAAACTTAGAAGATACCAAAGTATTCTTCCATATGTAAATAGATAAACTATGGCACATCCATACAATGGAATATTATTCAGCAATGAAAAGAAATGCGCTATTAAGCCATGAAAAGACAGGGAGGAACTTTAAATGCATATTACCAAGTGAAAGAAGCCAATCTGAAAGGCTACATACTACATGATTTCTATTAATGACAGTCTGGGAAAAGAAAAACTATGGAGACATTAAACAGATCAGTGGTTGCCAAGAGTTCAGAGCAGGAGGGATGAACAGGTGGAGAGCACAGAGGATTTTTAGGGCAGTGAAACTATCCTGTATGATACTGTACTTGTATATACATGACATTATGCATTCGTTAAAATCTATAGAACAGCACAACACAAAGAATGTACTTTAGTGTAAACTGAGGACTTCGGTTAATGATGATGGATCAATTAATGGACTCATTAATTACAAATATGCCACACTAATGCAAGATGCGAGTAATAGTGGAAACTGTGTAGGAAGCATAGGGGTTAAATGGGAAATCTCTGTACTATTTAATTTTTCTGTCAGTCTAAAACTATTCCATAAAATGAAGTCTATATGTATATAAAAGTGCTGGCATCAGCAAATCGCAAATCAACACCCTCATGAGGCACCACTGGACTCCATTTGAATGGCTAAAATTATAAAGACTGACAATATCAAGTGTAGTCAAGGATGTAAAGAAAATGGGAATCTCATACATTGCTGAGGGGAATGTAAAATGATACATCCATGTGGGAAAACAATTTGGCAGTTTCTTTAATGTTAAATACATGCCATATAACCCAGAATTTCTACTTTTAGGTATTTACCTAAAAGAAATAAAAATATATACCCACTCAAAGACTTGTGTACAAATGCTCAGAACAGCTTTATATGTAATAGCCAAAATGTGTGCTTTAATTCCTCTCTTTAATTACTTTCAGCAATATTCTGCTTCACTCAATAGTACCCCCAAACTGACATTTTGGAGAAGAAAGAAACTTTTTTTCCCACAGGGGAGGAAGCAGTCCAGCCAGAACAGGGGTTGTCCACAAGAGCTGAGAGGGGTTTTTAGGAAGCGGGTTGGAGGCTTTCTGATGCGAATATAAGCCTTTTGAAATTTGGGGTGGGCTCTGTATTAGTTTCCTAGGGCTACTGTAACAAAGTACCTATTATAGACTAGGGAGCTTAAACAATGGAAATTGACTGTCACAGCTCTGGAGGCAAGAAGTCTGAAATCAAGATGTTGGCAGGGTTGGTCCCTTCTGAAGGCTGTGAGGGAGGATCTGTTCCAGGATTCTCTCCTTGGCTTGTAGATGGTCATCTCTCTGGGTCTATTCACTTCATCTTCCATCTGTGTGTCTCTGTGACTAAATTGCAGCCTTTTATGAAGAAACCAGTCATATTGGATTACAGCCCACCCTAATGATCTCATTTTAAGTTGATTACCTCTCCAAGTGAGAGGTCACATTCTGAGGTACTGGGGGTTAGGATTCCAACATACGAATTTTGGGGCTACAATTCAACCCATTATAGGCTTGAAGCATTTCTTTTTAAGGTCATGCAGAGCGTAACCAGATAATGTAAGCATGGTCCCTGGCCTCTGAATACTTGAGGACATCTGGGTTACCTTGGACTCAGATTAACTGGACCCAGGACCTGTGTGATGTTTTGCTCTGCTCCTTTGGAATATTGAGCCCAACTCAGATTTGAGTTTGATCTCCCAATAAGTGTTGGTGTTTCATTATTGTTCTTTAATTCTCACTGAGAGAGAAAATGAAAGTTGGCTTTTCTGTTGAGAGTTTTTTCTGCTTGATTCTCAATTTTTCTCCATCTTAAAAATTTTGGTAGAATACATATAACATTAAATATACTATCTTAACCATTTTTAAGTGCACACTTCAACAGTACTAGATACATTTATATTTTTGGGCAAGCAGCCCCACCATCCATCTCCAGATCTCTTTTCAGCTTGCAGTACTGAATATTTGTCCCCGTTAAACAATAACTTCTAATGACTCCCTCCCCCAAGCCCCTGGTAACCACTATTCTTTGTTTCAATTTCCCCTTTTCCCCCCACACCCCAGCCTCTGGTAACCACCATTCTACTCTCTGTTACTATGAGTTCAGTGGGGCTTTTTGTTTTTGTCTTCGTTTTGTTTTAAGATTTCATGTATAAATGAGATCATGCAATATTTGTCTTTCTGTGTATGGCTTACTTCACTTATAGTATATCCTCCAGGTTCATCCACACTGTCAAAAATGTTAGTGTTTCCTTCTTTTTTTAAGGCTGAATAATACTCCATTTTGTGGATATATATATCCATATATATGTATATATATATACTCCACACTATATACATACCACACTATATACATACCACATTTTCTTTATCCACTTATCTGTGGATAGACATTTAGCTTATTTCCTTATCTTGGCTATAGTGAATAATGCTGCAGTGAACATGGGAGCATGGAGCTGTTCACTCTCTGATTTCATTTCCTCTAGATACATACTCCAGTGGGATTGCTTGACCTGCTTTGCATAAGCTTGTCTCAACAACACTGAGAATATAGATACTGTCATCCTCTTGCAGTACAGGAAAATGAAGCTTTGTATCTTGCCCAAATTGTTCAAGCTGTTATTAAGTTACAGAAAAAAAAGAGATTAAACCCAGGCCCTTCTGACTCCAGTGCCCATGCTCTTCCCATAGCACTGAACTACTTCACACAGGCACGCAAACTATGTAAATGGAACAAGTTCTAAAGTTACTCCTCCCCGTTTATGTCCATATAGCTATGTTAACCAATATAAACCAGGATGTATCTAAACAAAAAGTTGAGAAAAGAGGGCATTAGAAAAGAGTTCCAGGTAACTCCAAGAACTTTGAAACTTAATGGGAAAAAACTTGTGCTACCTGAACCCGTATCTCACAACTGTAGGGATGGATGCGATTCGCCCGTCAAGGTAGAGAAACACAGGAAGCGTGTTTCAGCTGTTGGAAAGAGGATAGCACTCAGTGGCAATGGAGAGGTACATGTGGCACCCCCTCAAGAATCTCAGGAAGCCCCGCCAATCTTTGATATGACAAATGGAAACCTCCTGAGTTTTAAGTGCAATGAAATGTGGCATCAAGCTCCTCACTGGGGATCAGATTGCTGTCCCAGAGCCATTACACAGCCCGGTGGCTGAAACGCAATTTGGCAAAGAGAGTAAAATTAGCCATTTGTAAGTGATGTGGCACAAGGAGTCATCGATAAGATGTTGTAACCTGGTGTTACTGAAACAGATAATTAAGTAGAGTGTAGTGACATATTTCTCATCACCATGGCATCAGACTTCATTTCACTAATCTAAGTCTCTCAGAGGGAAAGAGAAAAGCTTTGCAGTAGCTCCCCTTCATGGTGCCCTTCAGCAATAACAATGGTCCAGGTCACATCTCCACAATGAAGGCAGCTCCGTGGGCTGAAGCACCGCACTAATGAGCCCCGGGTCAAGAGGTCACTCCTCATTCTAGAAGGGCCTTAACCACACTCTGCTTCTGGGGACAGATGGGGCCCTAAGCTCATTCCCTTTTCATCTCACACGTGGGGTGAGGGGGAGGGTTTTGGCCACAAGAGGCTCAATTCATAGTAATTTTCAGTGACTTGGTGAATAAACTCTTCCATTGGAGATGATATTGCATTTCTAGACAAATTTTGAACAACACATCTTCCTTTGTGAGATTTGTATAAATCAAAGATCACTTGACTGGCTTTCATGTGAGTCCCTGCTTTCAAACGCCTCCTGTAAGCTTCCAGTGAAGCTGCAAGAATCCTCATTCAGTCCCTCACCTATTTCTGTTGGTGTTGAACTCTATCAAGACACTAGGATTACTTGGTCTGGTGCAAAGAACCTTACCAAGCACTGAGTTGTTGTGCCTTCATCCGTCAGCATTTCGGAGACCCTATTCCTGAGTGAGTGTGATGGAATATGGATCTCATGGTGGTCGCAGGGCTGGACGGCCTCCAGGAAGAAATGGGCACATGCCTCCTTAGAAATATTTTGTACATTTAAATATTTTCATTGTATTCAAAGGAGCTCTGGAAACGTTATGTGGAGTCCAGGTATCACAGGATTTTTCCTGTTCTACTTTCCAGAAGTCATAAAGAATCACACCTGCACTTCAAACACTATCTGAGCTCTGTGCCTCTTTGAGAAATGATGGATGAGGTAGAAAAATTATAAGAGATGTTGAGAAATAAATGTGACTATTTACATGTTATATATACTGAGCTCATTAACTATTCAAACCAGTATTTTGCTATTAAAATTTGTTCAAGATTCAGAGAGCACATTATAAACACTTTTGGGAAAAATTAGACAAAACTAATTAAGGAGGGAAGTTATATAAAGAAAGATGAAATTCTACTGTCTTCTCAGTTTTGCAAATATGTTTTAACTGCCCTTCCAAAAGTTGGCAAATTTCCAATAGAAAATAGAAAATTTCCCTTCATTCCATGAAAGAGTGGCCTGGGATTCAGAAATGCACTAAATCCTGGATTGTAATGAAGGTGAAATTTCTGATTATCTTCTATTTTGGTAAGTACTAAAAATAAAATAATCTTATTGTATTGAATCCGCCGATGCGAAGGACCAAGTGAGAAAATTCTAAATACTGTGCAACAGGCTTGATTTTTAAATTATGGAGAATTAGACTAATGTGGTGATGTTTTATGAGTTAAGAGTGCAAACTATGGATTTAGGAGAAATAGTGCTAAAGGCACACATAGCTCTGGGGCTAGCACAGTGCCTTCCTCGACCTAACTCTTTTCTTCTGTGAATTTAAAAATGCTCAACAGGTGTTACTGAATTATACCTATCTAAGAACTACACATTGTTTTAAAATCTAATTTTCAGAATCCCTGACGAACACCAAGAATAAAAGTAAGTGTCTGCCCAAAGGCTTAAGTGAAAGGGTGGCAGATATCAGCCACTGATTAATTGTTGGTTATCCGCTGAACAATTCCCTTAATTGAAACACCGCTGTTTAACTGACAGTCAACTTCTAATAATTTAAGTTTCAAGGAAAAGACAGCTTACTTAAAATCCGTAAAGATGTGTCACATTTAAAACAAAGACACATTTTCCAAATATTACCCTCTCCGTGTGTCAGAGCCCCTGGGTGTTTTCTGGAATAGTCTTAAAGCGATATTTAACTACTCTGAATATTTGACGCCCAGTCTTTGTGGAAAATGGTGATTCTTATCAACGAAGAGGCAATTAAATGCTGTCATTTGGAACCCAGATGGATCAGGGATCTTATCATACTCGAGCAATCCCTGTCCTTTCCAACTGGGAAACAGATAACAGAAACCGTACTGCATGAGGCACAATAGCCTAACATGATTAGAAATCAGGCCGACTTCTCTGGAGCTGTACTCCCCCACAGGCTGAATTATAGCTCTCCTACCAGTCCCACGGCGCTGAATGATGTCATGGGATCTGCAGTTCAGCGAGATGAAAGGGATAAAGCAGAACCCGCGGGCACCAGGCAAAGCTTCCAACACACAATCCACAACACAGCTTGGGAACAGAAAACGCTACAGATCCAGCCACTCAGCCCAAGCTTGGGAGAGCCACCGGTATTGCCTGGTTGCAAAGGGGAAGAGAAAGAAAAAAAAAAAAAGAGGAAAACAACGCGATCCGTGTTAAACAAAAGAATTTGTGGACTAGGAGGCAGGAGGGTGACTACCTGCTGAAAGGGAACTTTCTTGATATCCATGCATATATGTAAACTTAGCTCTGCCTTTGATGTTCTGCAACTGATCACCGATCAGATTACGGGCATTTCATCTCCCTGCTCCTCTGCCTTTGATCTGCATGGTTAATTTTATTTTCCTGGATTTGAAGTTTCGTCTGGGCTTGTGCTGACATACATTTTTGGGAAGGTAGAAGCATTTGGCATAGAAGCGCTGCCAAGGAGAAACTAAGTTGCCAAAAAGGGTGAGTACTGGAAAGAGTTCAGCACATTGCAGGTACAGCGTTTTATGTTTTGTGTAGCTTTCACTTCACTTTTCCTGCATGTTCTAAGAAAAAGATGGCTTTAATCAATTAAAAGCAGGCATTTCTCTACTCGACAGCTACATTATGTTACATGAATGTGTCAGAGGAAATATGATTTTCAATGCCATTTGAATAGTTCATACAAAAGGGTTTGCAATCTGTCATGCAAATTTTACTTGGAAATGAGTTGTTCAAACAGGAGAAAGAGGAGTGCTAACTTTAGCACACAACCCGCCTTCAGAGCCTGAGATCTGTAAGCTATAATTGCTCTAAGTATTTACAGGTTACTTTATTTAGTAAACAGGCAGTGGAACTTTACTGGTTGCCAATGCTTTCCTTGTTTTCTTATATAAAAGAGTATAGTGCATCACTGGAATACTGTTCCTTTAGTTTATTTATTCTCTCACCTCTAAGATGTAAACCTATCAAATACATTTCCTTATGCAGTTTGCATCCTCAAGGGAATCACTGAAAAAGCATTCAAGTATGATTAAAACCTTTTAAGTGTAACACTGAAGAATTTTAAAACAGGGAGGGTAAAGTTGTGCCAAGTTTGGTTACAAAAATTCTCTAGTGATTTTCTGTAACCTTTGGAAATGACACAAGCCTTATTTACAGAAACATTCCTGACGTTAGTATTTCTAAATTAACATTAAATTTATAGTGACAGCTGATGTAAGTTAAAATTTGCCAACTGTTTATGAAAACTATCTGTGTAATCAATAGTTACTATGCTACATACAGTTTTTATCACATTTTCACTTTAGTTTATATTCAACTTGGCAAAAACAAAATATATATCAAGGTGGGGAATTTGAAAGTTCACTGTTGGGTTTTTTTTGTCAATTCAATGATCACACACACACACACACGCTCTCTCTCTCTCTCTCTCTCCCCCTCTCTCTCACAGAAATCTTTACCCTGAGATGCAAGAATTTAATACAGTGCAAAAGTAAAAGCTCCGTGTTCACATTAGTTCACTGTAATGTTCTAGTCTTAAGTTTATTTGGGTAGGATAATTACCATCACAATGGTCTATTTTATGCTAACTGAACCACAAAGAAATTATAAGTGATAAGACTAGTTATCCTTTAGTCTGGAATTCTGATGAAACAGGAAAGGTCTAATGAGGCTCATTTCGAATGTAATTAATTTTTCAGAGCCAATTAATTTAATTACTTTCTAAACTTTCTTCCAGATATTAGAAGGAGGGTAATTAGCACTGTTTGCTTAATTTTAAAACTTTGATAGCTGTTAAGTGGAGATTATTTAAAACCGTTCTAAGCTGACTCTATTTTAGAAATGTGTCCCTAAGAATTTAATCTAAAAGATTTAACTGTTGTTTTTAGTCATGCCAGGAGAGGCATTTAATTTTTTGTTCTACTGACAATGTAACAAAGCACGTTTAAAATACCCTGGGGTATCAGTTTAGGTTGATTCTTTCATTTGTTTGCTTAAAAAAAAAAATCCTCTTTAAATCACAAAAGCAGTATTAATGTTCACATTCCAATAAAGAAAATTAAGCTTTTAAAGTAATGAGTGGAGAAAATGCTTGAAGAAATAACATGCTTAGGAACTGGATCATTTAGTTTAGATTTGGGACTTATAAAAATTGTAAATGATTGTTTATTCTGCTACTAGGTTCATTTTAACAGCTACAGACTCTCTTCAGCACAAAACAAAAGGGAGAATTAGCAATTATCTGATTAATTTAGGCTTTGTAGAAAACTAGCTTGGGCAAGTCAAGTCCTTGAAAATCCACTTCAGTGTCTGAATTAATTCAGTTAATTGTTTACTTCTTGTGTCTTGGTTGAGAAATGAAAAGATTGTATTTGATTTTAAAAGAAAGATGGCTGTTACCGAATGTACAGGTACAGTCTCAAAAGGCATTTCTTAATTAACTGCCACATGATGATCTTGATTGTGACTTAAGTAGCTATACTCCATGATACTTCTATGAAGGAAACCCTTATGTCACACTTTTCAAAGCACTCTCCTATCCATTGCTTCAATGGCAGCTTTGTTACTGTAGAAGGTCCAAGTCTTCAAAAGGCTTTTATTTCTAGTCCTGATTCTGTCACGGAGTCGCTATGTGACCTTAAGAGAGTCGCTTCACTACTCACTTTTCTCATGTGTGCAATGAGGGAGTTGACTCTATTATTATGAAAGAAGCTGGGTGGAATATTTAGAGCCATTTTACAGATGAGAAAACTGAGATTAGAGAAAAGTTAACTTGACTACCCTAACCAAGGTCACATGGCTGGTTTTTCAAGTCCTCATCCAAAGTTCTTTCTAGTTCACCATGCATAGTCTATTTTCTAACAACTGCACAAAGAAACAAACGCCCTGTGTAGCTGAACAGAGAACAATGTCAGTTCAAAAGATAAAGATGGCCACTTCCTATTGGCGGATATATGTATTTTTTGTTTCCATGATAGGTATGTCAGTTAACTGGATTATTCTGGTTATCTTCCTACTGTTCCTTTTGCTTCTGTATTTCTAAGCAGTCTGAACATAGTTACTGTTACACATACTGTACCAGAACATTTAAAATGTTTTTTTACCAAAAATTAATGTATCAATGCAACATGGAATTACATACATTTCTGTGTGTCTGCCTGGGTATACGTGTATATACAAGTTTGGCATTATATAGGCACATCTTTGTGTGTTTTCAAGGAATACATATTTTCTTAGAAGATGTCAGTGGAGTCCCAGAGAAGTTTAATAGTTAATGAAAAGTTGTTATTCATCGAGGGAGATTCCCAGTGGGATTTTTGTGAGATTTCACTTCACAAATTTAATATGGTTCTTACATGATATGTGTTCCATACTATATTTGATGGTGTTAAGAATCCTTGAATATATTTCCATTAACTCTTTTTGTTTCTTTTTTCCCGGGGCAGGGTGGGGGGCAGAATTTCTTGTGAATAAATTTAATTTATTTATGGACTATAAATTTTGAACAGAGACACTGCTCTTGAAGCCAAATAGCTGTCCCTCATGTCTTATCATCCTCATAAAAGGTTTCATCTGAAGCTTTACAGATTACTATTAAGTAACGTTCACTAATATTTATTAACTCACTAATTATTAATTAATTCACTAATGCTTATTGAGTACTTGTGGGTCAGGCACTCCCATTATTAAAACATGGTCTCATTTAAATTTACAACCACTGTTTGTCATCCCCGTTATACAGATGAGGAAAATGAGTCTCAGAGAGGTTAAATAACAGATCACAGAGGTTAAATGCAAGATCACAAGGCTAATTAAGTGGCAGCGCTAGACTACATCTGATTTCAAATCTTGGGTTCTTTTGTTCTAGGGCTGGGTAGTTAATTCTTTCCATTACAAGAATTTTATAGAGCCTAACTCGACTGTTAGCAAACATTAAAATGAAAATTTTGGTCAAAAAGAAGGTTCTGTATTTTTTCTTTCTTTTGATATATTTTATGAGAGCTATTAGAAATTTCTGATAGAGTTTTCCATCAGTTAGCCTAGAATCTATAGCTATAAAGGACCTCAAGACATAAACTATTCTTCTTCTGCTTCACAACTAGACAGAACTCAAGTATTGGCCATTGGCTTGGTCAGACTCTCTGTGATGGCAGAGCCAGGAAAAATTAATAATTTGGTGCCCCTTGAAAGAATGATTCTTTATAATTTTGTCAGCCCAATCTACAAAAATGGGCAATGAAAAGGAGGGCAGAAGGAGGCTCCTTGGTGGCTGTGCTTAATTTCCCCTCTATCGTCACAAGCCATTCAGCTTTGGCTCTGGAGTTGTTCCTCAAACCTATCCACTTGCTGGAATGACCACTCAGAAGTTACCAAGTCTCCCATCCTTAGATTGGGAGGTGGTTTAACACCATTCATGGTCAGTTCAATTTGCTCTCTGATGCAAAGAAAGAGGGAGAGGTGAGATGGGTAGGTAGGGCTTTCCATTGGCTTTATCAAACCATTCCTTCCAACATAAACCACTCTCTGTGAGAGGAGTTCTGACAAGTTCAGCTTTCTCCATCCTGCTAAATGTCCCCAGTACTTGGGCAGTCCTAGCCTAGCATCAGGGGCTGCTGCCCAGCTAGCCTGTTCCTTCATTAAGGCACACGCAAACGAGTCTGCAGTATTTATTGGAAAGAGAGGAGGAGAGTCAAGGGTCCATTTCTTCTCTCATTAGAAACATGAAAAGTCTAGCCAATGGAGGTCTCATAAATTCACGAAGATCAGTGCGAGTGCTATAACTTATAATAGCTTTGCTCTATAAATGTCATAAGTTTGACATTACATAAACTAAATAAATAATCCCTTTGGCCTTTTCATGTATATTGGTTCATGCACTAGTGGTATGGTGGAGCTTATATTAAGATTCAGGGAGCCCGGATTTTGATTCCAGCTTTATTATTAACTTAGTGTGTGACCTTGAGCAAGTCATTCAATGTCTGACCCCAACCCTACACTGATAGTCCAGAATTGGCAGCAATGGGTATCGGGATATGCATCTTGATTATTTTTTCCCTTATTTTTTAAACTATGTTTGACAAACCTGATTAATCTTTGAGGTCTGCATTCCCATTTATTAATTAATTCAACAAATTTTAACGATTACCTACTATGCGCCAGGTACTGTGAACTGACAGACAGAATTCAATATTCTTGCGTAGCTTGCATTCTGTTACATTTTCCCAAGGAATAGCGATTTACACTAGAAATTATTAGAAAGTCAAACAATTTTCCTTGAACTTTGCTTCTAGTGAGCTGACTTATCACTGAAACTATTTTTAAAAGAAGTCAGTTACATAATTATTCAATTTGGGGGTGGGGTGGTTGAACATCCTAAACAAATACACTTTGCCTCAGCCCAGTTAGTGCTAAAACTAGCTTCTGGAAACCAACCCTTAATATAATCTTAAAAACAACAGCTCTACGAAGTTCCTCATGACAATTTGGCTTTTCCTGTAAAAACTTCAACTCGTTCATGATATTCAGTGTTTTAAAGGGAGAAAAATGTTTGCAGCCCTAATTCTAAGCATCGGCCTCATTCTGAGTGGGCCTGGGAATCACATAATTCTTTTTGTACTTCCACTGACACTCAGTTGTGGGTCTGGGTTCTCGTTCAGATACTGGAAGAGAGTACATGAATGAGTGTGGTAAAGTGGGGAGTATTTCTTTAACTTAACCGGCCTCTTCTTTAGAGAATAAGATGTGTACAATAGCCAGAGTACAGAGGTTCAATGCTCTTTGTCCCCACTGTCAAATGTCATTTCAGTGATCATCTACTTACTGATGCTAGGCATTGGATGCCCTATAGAAGCTGTCCTGCCACTAATAATAGCTGACATTTAGTGAGCATTAACTATGTGCCAGGCTTGGTGCTAAGTGCTTTAACTACCTCATTTTATTTAATAACCACCAAAGAAACAACACATTTTACAGATGAAAAAATGGAAGTTGAAGGAAGTTAAGTTCCTTTTCCAAGGGTATGCAACTATTAAATGGCAGATTGGCATCTGAGACCAGATAATCTGATGCCCAGCCCCATGTATGTTAAAAATAATGTCTCTCTCTGTAGTCAACCAATAGGCTAACCAGGCAGATCAATCAAATACACATGAAATGATGCAAGAACTAATGGACTAAATAATGTCTTACTGTGTCTAAGTACAAAAGGAGGCCAGGGAATAAAAGAGCCCTTGGCTGAAATCAAAGAAGTAGTTCCTGAGCTGGCAGATTAAATTCCACTGAGAAAACATTTATTGAACATTTGCTTGGATGTTTGATATTATCAGAGATGCAAGTTTGAACAAAATATACCGCTTCTCTGAAAGCATTTTTAACTCCTTAAGGAAGAAAGCTAAGTCACAGACACTTAGGACATGAGGGAGATGTGGCAAGTGCTATCATGGTAGTAAGAAGTCCACAAATCTTGGAGAGACTCATAGGAGTTGTGACTTTTGAGCTGGTTCTGAAATCGGAGTAAGGTAAGGAAGGAAGGAGTCAGCACAGTAAGGGAAATAGGTGAGTATGAAGAGTAAGTTCAGAAAGCAAAGGAAAGGGGAAGTTCAGGGCACATTTGAGGCCAGGCATGCAGACCAGTTTGGCCAGAATATAAAGTGTGTGGTCTAGAGGAGAGAAAGATAAGGCTGAAAATGTGGGTGGAGCTCCACCATGGCAGTCTTTGAATGCTAATTTAAAGAGTATAAAAGCCATTCTTTACAACGAGGAGCCTCTTGTAAATCTTTTAATTGGACAGTGCCAGTGATGAAAGGCCAGAGGAAGCAGGAATGCTGGCCGGACCAGCAAGGAGAAAGATTGACCGGCTGCGGCAAGATTCAGGTGAAAGGAGGGGGTGCTGTACCTAGGAGGTAGTGGGACCAAGAGAAAAAGAGGAAGGAAGAGTGAGTGTAGTGGGACCTTATAAAGGAAGAAGCAATAATTCAGCTTAACAAAGACACTGAGTGCTCTATGTCCTAGACCCTGAGACAGTAAGAAAATAAGATGTGCCTTCAGTGATTGAAGTCTAGGTGAGGAAAGGAGTTCAAACAGATGCCTTCAGTAAAATGGCAAGCATGTTAGTGCAGGACATGTAGTATACTAGGTAACAGTACGGATAGGCTAGGGAAACTCCTCTTTCCCGATAAATACGGCAGACTCATCTGCGTGTGCCTTAATGAAGGAACAGGCTAGCTGGGCAGCAGCCCCTGATGCTAGGCTAGGACTGCCTAAGTACTGGGGACATTTAGCAGGATGGAGAAAGCTGAACTTGTCAGAACTCCTCTCAAAGAGAGTGGTATTTGCTGGAGGGAATGGTTTGATAAAGCCGATGGAAAGCCCCACCTACCCACCTCATCTCTCCCTTTCCCTTTTCATCAGAGAGCAAACTGAACTCACCATGGATGGTGTTAAACCACCTCTCAACTAAGGGTGGGAGACTTGCCTCGAGGTTCAAATAAGATAGTGCATATTATTTGTAAATCGTTTACAGAGAAATTGTTACTGGGGTTTATGTTCTGGTGGGGTTAGATTTGAAGTAGATATCCTTGAGATGTGACACTGGAAATGATCATACTTTTAACGTATGTTTCACAAGAACCTGGTCTAGCACTATGGTGTTCTCAAGATCACAAGAGCGGCTGCCAGAAATTAACTAGAACAACTTCTTAATTCAGTTTATTCAGTCAACAAATATTTATTGAGGGACTGCTATGGGCTTTGAGGTATAGTAAGCAAACATAGGCTATCGTTCCATCCAAAGAGCGGTGCAGTTGTGTCAGGAAAACAAAACCAACACACGAAGAACGGATGCCTCTTTGTACCAGAGTTACGCACAGTATCTTACGTTTGAAGGAACTTTTCGCTTTTTATTTACTCACTACACAGATGAAACAAAAATTGCTTACATTTCTACAGCATTCTACTGCTGAAAAGGTATTTTTTTACATACATGATTCTTTTACTCCTTCCAACAAATCTGCAAGCTGGGCACCGGTAGCTCCGGTTCATAAATGCACAAACTAAATTCGTAAGTTTCAACACCTTACACAAAGCAATCGCAGAGGTATGGAGCCTGGACTCTGTGCTCCCCCACATGGCCAGCGGCTTTGAGTTTACTGAGCAACCCCATGGGTTGGACTGGGCCAGTGCTGGCATGGAGGAGGTGGACACAGGCGCATACAAGGATTCACCTTACCTGACCACTAGAGGTTTCTGTCCTGGGGGTTGTGGTGCCTTGGGTGAGTATCTGCTGGGAAAAAAGTGCATCAGTGAACGAATGAGACGGTTATTGATGAGCTAGGTCGTCATGATTTTGATCAACCAGGGTAAACGTGCCGCACCGCTTTCTGGGGGCCTTTCCTCCTACGCACAAGCAGGCGCTGGGTAGAATGTGACCAGGCAAAGGAAAGGCACAAAAGTCCTGGGGAAAATACGTCCAGGGTAGAAACGAAGGCTCTCTCCCTTCGCTGAAGGCACTTCCCGTGACATGGCCAAGCGCTTGCTGGCCTTGGTGCCCCCGTTTCTCCCCCTCCCCCCGTAACCCCGACTCTAGGGCCCAGGTGGGCCTGCTGGACGCATTCACCAGCACCCGCAGCCGCAGGGGGCGCGCCACCCGCGCCTGCGACCTCTGCAGGAGGAGCCGGGCTCAGCCGAGCCTTGGCGGCTCAGCGCCGGGGCGGGGCCAGGGGCGGGCGGGGCCCTGGGTGGGCGGGGCCCGGGAGGCGGCGGCCGTTGCCGGGCTACCGGAGAGCGCGGAGCCCGCGGCGCGGGGAGGCGCTCGGCGTGCGCGCAGTGAGGAGCCCCCGACCCAGCAGCCCTCCCGGTACGCTGCACCCGGCCCTTTCCGCGCGCCGCTTTGGCTGCGAGTCCGGCCTGGACCTGCAGGGCAGGACGGGGAGAGGGGGCGGCGGAGCCTCCCAGGTGCCGGCAGGTAGGTGTCCCGCCTCTCCGGGGGCGGCGCGGCGGTCCCTAGCCCTCGCCCCGGGTGGATCCCCGAGGAAGGGCAGCCCGGGAAGAGGCGGCTGCCGAACGGGAGGCTCGCTGGCGAGGGCCGCTCCTGTGCAGAGGAGGGGGGCGAGCGGACCGAGCCGGGCGAAGGCGACCCTCGGGCAGGGGTGACAGCCAGGGCAGAAGGACTTGCCAGGGCAAGAGGCATCGGAGATGCTGGAACCTAGGAAGCCGCGGCGGGAGGGACGCGGGAGGGTGAACGCCTCTCCGGTCTCAGTCGGCAGGGGAGTGACGGGACTTAGTCTTTCCAGGCAGGGATCTTGTAAATAGAAAACCTGCTTGTGAGGCAAACGTTCGTGAGTATGTAAATAAATCTGCGTGAGGCTTAACCCGGGCCTTGAACGGTGGGGCTGCAGGGTCTGTCCTGGGCACCTCGCAACCGCGCGGCGCCCCTGCGTGGACTCGCGCTGCTCGGGAGGAACCGTGCGCAGGCCTGGACTGCCTACCCGCTGTAGCTGGGGAGGTGCAAAGAGAACACTCACAGCACTTACAAGTAGTCCATGAGCATAGCATTCCGTGGAAAAAGAAGGTTTCGCAAATATCAGCACTATTAGTACAGTGATGGGTAGAGCATGTAATAGATTAGAGAGAAACGTCAGTGCTCACAGCCCTTGCCTAGGTTCTGATGCCATTTCATGGAATAGAATTTTACTAATATACTCCTGAAGATGAAATTTGGAAGGATTAAAATTCAAGGATGATATGTTTTGATGATAGCCAACGATTCATCAAACATACATATAAGAAACCCATGTCACCTTTTGCATTTTCATAAAAGGACTCAATTTGCAAACAAAACCTTAAGCCTTGTTCAGTATTTCTTGAATTGAAACAACTTAACTCAAAATATTTATGAAGGTGTAATTTTTACTCCATTGATGGTTTTCCTTTATTAGAAGACAATTTCGTCATATAAACAGGAAACAGTTATTGTTAAACATGACTTATGCAAACAGAAGATTTTAATATGCTGTTATTTCATGATCAGATACTTCTCTTCAAAAGGGAGGATTATACTGCTTCAGTTCAGGATTTACTTGATATGTTTTCTGTTGTGCAGTTTTACCTTAGGCATTTTTGCCAATGCTACTTTCATCTAGTTTACAAATATTTCAAGCACTGATTATTCTCTAATTTAAAGATCAGTAACTTAGAAGGGGTGAGAATTGAGTACCACTGTGGAAGAAAGTGTTTGACATTAATTATTATTCACAGAGATGTGGGTAGTTAAAAAGAATTTATCTTTGGGTGATATTTATCAAGTCATCCTGAAAATAATACAAAACATAAAAATGCAATTTCATTACAAAAATATTACCTTGACATCAATACATGGAACATTATCATGAGCTCTGTAAGTTCTTTATTTTTTAATCTATGAAAATGTCTTATAACATCTTCTTTATTACTAAGGCCACATGACTTTATTGACTTGAGAATTTTTTCCATAGTAAGTGTTAGTATTTTCTGGGATGTTGATGGAACTTATCTGTCCCTTTGATGAGAGTGTCTTTTGACTCTGAGCCCCAGGCTGCATCTTGAATTTGAAATTAAGGACATGTAAAGACTTCTTACGCACTTGAAATTGCAGTGTTAGAGTACCTTTCCTATCTAGAAACTTGAATAAGGAACACTGCTAGTATATAAGTAGCTGTAAGAGGCTTTTCAAAAGAACAGAAAATGCATTTTTTTACTTCAGATAATCATTAGCTTTAGTTTATACCTACCTACACACATATATGAATAGAAAATGAATGGAGACAGGTAATTGTCACATGCTGTCCTTAATATGTTAGTTTAATATGTTAGTTTAATTTACCAGTTACAGCTCTAGTACATGACTCTAGGGCATGTTGGGGACTTTTGAAACATAAGTGAGGAAGTCTGCTAACACTCATGAAGAGAATTAGATTCTCCTTTTTCACCTATTTAGATCTTTGAACTGAAGCTTAACCCAACCCCCTGTGACTAGTTCCATCATTCAGAAATTAACAGAACACACACGAAAGAACTGCAGGCATCTTGAATATATGGAGAAAAAGCTAGTCCTTTTAAATCTGATGAGTCAGTATTTAAAGTCAAGCATTTAAAATTCGGGAAAAGGCTAACATGCCCTATCTGTGTTGACTACAGGTTGAATGAGAATACCCACCTTGAATAAATGTACACTCCAAATAAATAGATGGCTACTTATGTGATGAGAGCCAGGAACAGTTCAACAGTGAAGTACATTTGTCTCATGGCAGCTGATTACTAAACGTTCATAGCCTTTTTAAAGTAACTTTCTAGCTGAAGAAAAAAGAACAATAAAGCAGTATGAACACAATTTCTTTTCATGATTTACGGGTTAAGCAGTGAGTTCATTCATTCTATTTTATCCGGCTAAAATGTTTACATTTAAAAGTAAGATGTTTAAACAGTATTGGGCTATCTTTTAGTCCACACATCACAGAATATGTACCTTTTACACTGAAGTTTTAAAACCTGGAGTTTAAAGAGAGAACAAGGACCCCTCAGCAATTAGATTAAATGAAGGAACTTGTAAATCTAAAGATTAAATATTATGTAGCTACTCTTCAGTGGGCTTGGATAGGTCTAATATGAGGAGATCTAAAAGAATGGACACCACTTACACTGGAAAAGAGCACTTCAGATGTTTCAAAGAGAGGTTTTGGAATTGATCCAGACTTCTAAAATAAAAATTGAAACAGCTGTGTTTTAGAAATGGTGATGCACTGTGTGAGATACACTGTGTCGGCATTGGAGGTCCCCACAGTCCTTGATGCTACAGTTGTTCTACTTGTATTTTGAGATAGAGAAACATTTATGAATGGGGGGGCATTTATGAATTGCCTGGGTTACAATATGCTACATTTTGAGAATACTGACTGATTTTCCGAAAGCAAGAATGATAGAGTCTACCACTCAGAGAAACAAAAAGAATTAGCCTCCAAAAACCCTATCCTAGGTTAAGTTCTGTTTAGGGGAAAGAAAAAAAAAAATTATAAAAGGTTGACAGTGAGTGGCCCCTAATGTTTTTGAACTTTGGGGGAATTGAAGATATTGTGTTTGGCAACAGAACATTGTAAAGCTTGTTGAGTTTTTTAGTAGAAAATATTTCATGATTTGAAAAAGGGAAATCTTTCTCATTCCCCAGCCAACAACAATATGTATGTGCTTATTACTGCATGCCTTTGAGAGCTTCCTAGGCTACAAAAGAGGCTGCCAACTCTGTGATGTAGGAAGAATGATTTTCAGAACATAATGAAATTGAAGGCTAAGATACAGGAAGACTAGAAGCCAGGGGTTATTGTCCTGTTTGGAAATAGCAGTACCCTAAATTTCTAACTGATTTTTTATTCTCTCAGCGTATGGGACTGACATTATTTCTAAGCCATTTATGATTATGTTCCACCATTAAAATGTAAAAGACTGTATGTATAGCATTGGCTTTATTTCAATGCTGATTTTATAAATTGTAAGCCTGCCAGTTTACTTTAATGTTGATTTTTTAAAAAATATTTCAGTTTATTGCATACTGGAAAAATGTATGAGTTGAGTGTAGCTTTATTACATAATGGTGATACAGTTTTATGAGATGAAAACTTACCTATTGCATGCATTGTATGTTAGATAATAAATCAAATAACCTTAAAAGTATGAAAAAATAAAGAAATTCATTTGTTCTAGAAAAAATACCCAGATTATTTGAATTATTCTGAAATTCATCTATTTTGGTCATTTGTAAGATAAAAAATAAAGATCATTCTCAGAAAGGTTACTGAATTAGGGGGTGCCTGGGTGACTCAGTCGGTTAAGCATCCAACTCTTGATTGCAGCTCAGGTCTTGGTCTCAGGGTTGTGAGTTCAAGTCCTTTAAAAAAAAAAAAAAGGTTACTGAATTGTTAAAATTAGAAAAATAAATACCAGATTCTTCTTTAATGATCTTTGTTAATATTATAGCACTGTATTCAAGAAGTGGGGTCCTGAACTGAATTGTGTTCTAATTTATATCTCAATCTCAAGTTATAGTTGCACATATTTTCCACATATATTGCTTTAGCCCTTATAAGAATCCTAAGAGCTAAAATGTCATTCCTAGTTAGTGAATTTCTTCATTCATTCAACGTGTAATGGGCACATATTGTGGGTGAGCTACAGTTCTAGAGCAAAATCACAGTTCTTGTCATTAAATCCTCAAACCATAATTGGTTTGGTTGGTGCTGGAGTGAAGGGAAGGAGCTCAGTGTGACAATAGGGAATGGTGAAGACTGGGGCACTGGAAAGTACCTGTTCTTCTGTGTAAGGGACAACTGATGATCAGCTCTAGCTCATGTTGCCTTGATGTGGGACCAGATTTTCTAATTTTTCAGGAAAATTCTTTATTTTTCTATTGAAAACTTATTTTAAAAAATTAAGTGCTGCAGTGACTGAAGAAAATAATGCCTCTGGCCAGATGCTACACGTGGCCTGCAAAGAGAGTGAAATAACTAGGTAATTATGCTATGAGGTAGAGATGAGCCCAGGGTGCAGTGGAAACACAAAGGAGAAGTGCCATGCGAGATTCAGGAAGATCCCAGAAGAACGCTGACAGATTGTGGGGCAGGTATGGTAGATATAGTCACAGTACATATAGGAAGGTTCCCAAGGCAAAAGAGGGGGCAGCAGTTGGGCCCACTGTAGGTTGAAACAACCACTGTGGTTTGGGATCCAGGGGTCTGCCCAGCCAAAAAGAAATGGAGCCTAGAGCTGCTCCTCCCTAGCGGGCTCCTACGAAGGGCTGCCTGAGACCCTGCCTCTTTGCCTATTGACACACCAGCACAGGGTTTCATGATTTGGACAAGGAAGTAGAAGGGGTGTGCCTTTCAGCACCTGTTGGATTTATCCCCTTTAGAGACTGGCCAATCGGGACACGTCATATTAGTTACCATTCATTCAAATGAGCCAGCTGAGCAGCTTGATTTGATAAGCAGCCACTTTCTGTGCAGCTGAACAGAATGTTTGCCAGCTAGATGCTTCCGGCTCCCGTGTCTTCTTTGTTGCTTGCCCGTTGTTCCCGAGACTGCCTCTCTGTCTGATACTGTGGAATGGCAGTCAGTGAGGCAGAAGTTCCAAACTCCCTGAAGACAGTGAATCAGACATCAGTAGTCTTTTCCTTACTGCTTAGCTAGAGCCAGTTTCTCTGCACGCATGTTGCAAAAATGGTTGCTAGATTGTTAGTAGATGATATCTAGTCTGGATTTTTTGGGCAAACTGTGAAAACCCATAATCCCAATAATTCATATATCTCATGGTTGATAAGTCATCTCCAAATAAACAGAATGCTGAAGCATATAAAAGCATTTTTCTATCTGGGCCAGACCCTGAATGCTCAGAAGTTAAAAGCAATTTCAATAAATACCTTTTTATTGCCTTATTTTTATTTTAAATATTATTGCTTACATGCTTGTTATTTCATTAAATTTGCCTTCTTTTTAGGAATGCCAAAGCGTTTCACAAGGTTATTTCCTTTTCTTCCAGGAAATGCAAGGTCACACTTAAAACACTCCACCAGCTAAATTGTTTGTTTCTAAATACCTCTTTGCCAGGCTATATTCAAAGGTGTTGAGGAGATGCCGCCACCCCTGCTAAGCTGTGAGCTCCCTCCAAGTACATCTTTATAGTGCCCTGCCCCACTTGATACTGCCTCCTTTCAAGCACCTAATCACTGCTTAATCAAAGTGTGTTGAATAAATGGATAAATCACTAAACGTATTATTTTGTTATGTAGTTTTGTTTTTGTTGGTCGTTTTTGTTCCCGTCATCCTCCTGTGACATGGGCCATTGGATGCTGCAGCCTAGGATCATACAACCCTAAGTCAACCTTGCAGAATGCCTGAGCGCCCCATTTTGGAGTTACTAGGCATGGATTTGATTTGGTTTTCACCGTTTCCATTACGTGTCCTTTGACCCCCAGTTTTCTCTCGCATTGGATGGAAATGAATATCTACTTTAGAGTGTGGTAGTAAGGAAAAAAATTATACTTTTTATAAAGCCTTCACACAGTGCTCAACATATAAATGCTTAGTTCAGGCTTTGAATTGATTCTTCATCTTTGAATGTTTTCTGCACAGCTGTAGGTCCAGAGGTCTAAAACGTTACTGGCCACTGGATTGTGACTGTGTGAGTAATGTCTCCTGTTGGTCTAACAAGTTACAGTCTTCAAGGACCGTCACATACATTGAATTATTTTGATTTTCAATGCCAATGTCATTAACTACAATAATAATCATTGCCAACACTTATGTAGCCCTGATTATGTACCAGAAACAGTTTGGGTCAATTCACCCTCTTAGCAGTGCTTTATAAGTGCTGTTAAATTCACTTATTCCTCACAGCAATTTCCAGAGGCAGGTATTATCACAATGCTTAATGTAGAGATGAGGAAATTGAGGCTCCGGTTAGGTAACTTGGCCAAGGTCACACGCCAGTAGGTGGCATTCTCAATAGCAACTGCCACAGTAACCACATTGGCCCCTGTCATCCGTTAAGTGTTCTAGGCACCGGGCTAAGCACTTGATGTGCATTATCTCAGGTAATCCTCACAACAGCCCTGTGAGATAGGTTCTATCATTGTCTTGACAGATGTGTAGTTTCAAAGTGACATTGCTAAGAAATGGGGCTGAAAACCTAGGTGTTCTAGTTGAGATTTTCCCCTGACAGTTTCCCCGAAGAGCCAGGCTCTTTTTACCCATATTGGGTTTACATGCAGAAAAGTATTTGAACTTGGACTTTAGATCATCCCATCTGCTGTCAGGACAATCTACCCAGGCTAAATTATTTCCCAGCCTCTTGGTATAAAAAAGCTAGACGAAGAGAGAAGTCACAGAAAAGAGAAGTGACATATTCCAGTGGTGCATTTTTGATCTCTAGCTCCCAGGATAAGAAATCTTCTGTAAAAATCTCACATTTTTAGTTATTTTTTTTAAAGATTTTATTTATTTTTGACAGAGAAAGAGACATCCAGAGAGGAACACAAGCAGGGGGGAGCAAGAGAGGGAGAAGCAGGCTTCCCGCTGAGCAGGGAGCCCGATGTGGGGCTCGATCCCAGGACCCTGGGATCATGACCTGAGCCGAAGGCAGACGCTCAACCGTCTGAGCCACCCAGGTGCCCCAAAACTCACATTTTGAAAAAGTGAATTAGGATTTTTAAAAATACATCTCCATATCATTCAATCCTGTCTTCTAGTCCAAAGCACTTAATGCCATGTAGATATAATGACTTGTAGATATAATGACATGGTAATAAGATATATCTGAGATAGAATGTTTATTCTTATTCACTACAGAAGAACTAAGTCAGTTATGTGCAACCAAATCTCACTTGCTTTCCACAATATATTCTTCATTGTTTTGTGCTTCTTTATTCACTAAATTAATTCAGCAAACATTTATGTGCCTATATGAGCCAGGTACTATGCTAGACACTGGGAATACAAAGAGTAATAAGGTGAGGTCCCTATTTTAAAGGAACATACAGTCTGGTGAGTAAAACTGGTATACCAATAAGCATAATTGCTATGCCATATGATTGATGCCGCGCGTGAATGTAGAAAGGCCTATCGGGCCATAGGGAGCAAACCTCTTTAGTGTGCTTGGTCGTGGACAGCATCCCAGCAGAGTGAAAGTTGAGCAGGTTCTTGGAGGGATTTAGCAAGAAATGCTCTCGAGACCAAGGTTACAGTCTGTGCAAGAGGGCAAGACCATGGGTGTTTAGGAGAATTATCGGCATCAGGCTATGGCAGAGCTGGATGGGCATGAGAGCAGTAACTAGGGGTGACACTGGGGTGGGGGTGGGGTGCTAGCAGGTGAGGTTATAAAGGGCACAGGTTCCAGGCTAAGGAATTTAAAGGATAATTTGCAAAGAGAAACCCGCTCAAACTATTCAATTTATCATGTGTGTTGAGAGAATAAGACAAGTCAGCACATAGGATATAGTTCCATTTAGTTTTTTTCTGCCCTGTCATCTAAAAAAAGATCTCCTTCTGATGCAAAAAATCATAGTACTTTATTTTTCTTTTTTCTTTAATAGTGTTTATGTGGTTTTTATCTCATCACCTCTTTTAATTTATAGACTTTATTTTTATTTATTCGTTTGAGAGAAAGAGAGAGCACAACCAGGGGGAGAGGCAGAGGGAGAGGGAGAAGCAGACTCCCTGCTGGGCTGGGAACCCGCCATGGGGTTCCATCCCAGGACCTGGAGATCATGACCTGAGCCAAAGGCAGACGCTTAACCATCTGAGCCACCCAGGTGCCCCATAATTTATAGACTTTTCAAGGAGGACTATGTAATTTACCTTTTTGCTTCAAGAACATTACACATGTATTTTTTTTCCATTATAAATGAAATACTTACATTAGAAAGAACTTTTAGGAAAAAGAGGAGAAAAAAGTTATCCAGGATGCCCCAATATGAACCTAACCACTGATAGTACTCTGAATTATTTATTTTTGTACATAAAACAGGTGTATCTTCTGAAGTCAAAATCATATTGCCACAACTTCTAACTTGATGTGCATGGTAGTGATTGCCTCTACAAGAAGATGCTACAGCATTTGTGTGCCTTCTGCAGTAATTAGTACAGAATCCCAGTGTAGTGGTCCGTCCGAACTAGTTACTTGATAGTGGTATGCCCTGCTCTATCAATCTCTTTTTCTCATATTTTGTGTAAATGCTTTGGTATTTATACCCTCTTTTCCCTATTAGCTTAATCCAACAGATTTTATGTTTTTCTTTTAAAAATCAGCACATTTTTAAAAATTAAGACCATGTCGATAAAGAGATAACCCCAAGCATACCTTTCGGGAAATGTGATTTTATCTACTCATCCCAATCCTGTGTCTGCACAAGCAGGAAGCTGCGTGGTTGGGTAATGGCTGGGTTATTTTGAGATGGGCAAGGAGGAAAAAGAAGCTATGACCAAGAAGCCGGAAAAGTAAAACAAACAACAACAACAACAACAAAAAACCCTTTGAATTCAGTCAAAATGGGTCATTCATTCAACAAACATAAAAATGATTTTTCCTTGCGCTGCTGATTGGAGCTACTCCGGCACCTGGAATAGCCTTCTGGGTTGTCTGTCTCCAGGCTGTGTTCAGGCTCACCCCCGCCTGCCCTGCTTCCTTTGTTGTTAATTGCTATTGTTTTTCTTAAGGTCTTTGGCCCACAGTTCTGGTTCTCTGCTCTGGTTTCTTTCTAAGCAGTCACATTGTCTGCTCTGGGTCTCTGTTAGTTTTGGAAGATTCAACTTTGAAGAGAAACTGATCCCTTGTTTCTCTACCTAATAGATGGAGCCACCAGCTGAGTCTCCCCCCCCCCCCCACACACCCCTTTTTTTTCTTTCTCTTTTTTTCTCTTTTTAAAATTAATCTCTTCTCAGGACATTGTGTGGATCTGAAAAAAAAAAAAGGCAACCGTGTTTGTTTCTACATTTTAGGTCATTCTTGTAAAGATAAGGAGGTTTGGCTTACCTTTTATGGAAAGGTGAATGCCTCCAATTTCATCATTTGTAAATGATTTTTAAATGTTTTCAAATAAATGCTCATTTTTCTGCTCATAGATTATTTTCACTGTACTGGTTGGAGGAAGAACTCACAAATGCCAAACATTAGCCATATCTGCTTCTCAGTGGGGCTGTAGGCCCAAGACCCGAGTGTAAGGTCTTTATTAAACAGAGCAGATTGTGTTGCAGGGTATACATGCCTCGGGGTCACTGGAGCCAACCCACCTGGGTGTGCATCCTGCTCTGTCTCTTACTAGTGTGAACTTGAGCAAGGGACTCAGCCCTCTCTGAGCCTGTTTCCCCATCTCTACAATGGAGATAATGATAGTGTCTCCCTTCTAGAGTACTTGTGAAGGTAAATGAGTCAATTCGCTGGAGCCAGTGCCTGGCACACAGTATGTAGCACATGTTCATTGCTATTTTATTACCGTTATTGGCCTCTTGGCACTAAATCCATCTACATGGAAGGTTTATATAGTCACTGTTCGACTATAACTCTCTACCGGGTGGAGCGGTCGGACACTCTAGAGACCTGGGTAGAAAATAAAGGCATGTGTAGGGGAACCTGGCTGGTTCAGTCCGGAGAGCATGCCACTCTCGATCTCCGGGTTGTGAGTTTGAACCCCACGTTGGGTGTAGAGATTACTTTAAAAAGTAAGATCTTTAAAAAAAGAAGAAGAAGAAAATAAAGTTAGGTATAGCCTAGGAATTCAGAGCCAGTAGGAGTTTTGCATATAATGTGTAGGGAGACAGAGCTTCCAGTCTCCTCACCTAAACTGTGAAAGGCTTACCTATTATTTGTCAAATTATCTTTTACAAAGCGATTTCCTTTAAAGCATAAATAGTATGACCTAGTATAAACATTAATGGTAAACATTCTAGAGTAAATACAGAACACAGTGACCGATGTCATCCTGGTTAACTAGATCTTCTTGTCTTTTAGAAAACTCTTCAACAATAAATACACGTAATAAGAGCCATGGCTTTAAAAGTGCTCCTGGAACAAGAGAAAGCATTTCACACCATTGTAGTTTTACTGGCCTATTTGGTAAGTCAAGTCTGCACTTTCATAAGAATGTGGTGGAAGGAGTCATCTAAGTACGCGCTGAAACTATCTTCTATTTCTAATCCCATCTTTTAAATTTTTCTCTCAAATTGTATTTTATCAATGTTGCATTTCATTAAAAGGCAAAGATTGCTGCTGAGTCTTGACATTTGTAGCAATTGTTGAAATTATTTTATTTACATTTGATGAAGTAATAAAATCAGTGTTACTCAGAGCCCCATGACAATCGTGCTCCCTTGGGCATATAGGCATATGTCTCTATAATACACCCTAGGCCCTAACGAGACCAGATTCTCTTTGGAGCTTACTTGGTTTGTGACTTACATGGTTTGTGAAGAAATTAGAATCGATTTTTAAAAGAGCTATTCTTCTTATATGGTTATTTATATCCTTTTTGGTTCCAAAAAGCATTAAAGACAGATGGAGAATTTTAATGTTTGAAAGCTTGACACAATAAGATCTATGAAGGTGTTCAAAAGAATTGAAATTTATTTAATCTGGAGATAGGATCGTCATCCGCAAATGTAAAATGAATTATTTATGCTAGAGACAGTACCTGAAGTCTTCCTGAAAGACAGAATAAGAGGAGATGGGGTCACATTGGAGTCTGAGATTCAGGTAGAGGAGAGAAAATGTCCTTTCTTTCAACTGAGGCTGTGACACGTTCAAATGAATGGTCTAGGAGGGAGGTAGTGGAATTTCTTTCTCAGAGAGATTACAGTCTCTTTGTGGCTGAATGGAATCTCCTACCTACCTCTCTTAAGATGGGTAGTCAAGGCGAGCTAAGAGGGGCAGGAAGAGATTATTAGGCCTTTAGCCCCAGATCTTTTTCTAGTCCTGAATCCCACCCTGAATTCTCCCGCACGCCTGCTGGAGATGTTCAGACTTTGATTTTATTTAGTTTGTTTGCAGGACTTGATTATAGACACTCCTGCTTCAAGGTGGAGGTAGTTTGTATTGAATAATACATTGAGTACTCATCATTACAACCATCAAAAACAGTTTCCTGTGCCTCTGCTGTAATAACCATTCTACAGAGCAATAGCTTGCTCACCCACTGCTTCTTACTAGAAAAGAGATCAGATCCTAAGTCATTTTCTACCTTGGGCTCTCAGAAAAGTTTCAAAGCAAGATAGCCATGAATTTAAAAAAAAAGGAGACCTCATTCAGGGAATGCAGAGGAGAATCAGGCTTATTGATTTATTTGCTCCACTGACTTATTCAGAAAGTAATTTTTCTTCCTAAAATGAACATTAAATTGGCCTCACTCTGAATTAACATTGACATTCAGTGATCGAGTGAATACCGATGATGTTGTTCCTTTCTTGCAAAAAAAAAAAAAAAAAGTAATTAACTTACTTTAAAAATAAGGTTTTTGCAAAACTTTTTTTTCAGGCATGTAAAGTGATTTGTGAAACAGGAGACTGTCGACAGCAAGAATTCAGGGATCGGTCTGGAAATTGTGTTCTCTGCAAGCAATGTGGGCCAGGCATGGAGTTGTCTAAGGTAGATATCTGATGCCTAGTGAAGTTGTAGATCTCTGGTTTGTTTGTTTGCTTGTTTCAAGAGTTTATTTATTTATTTGAGAGAGAGAGCATGCACACACAAGTGGGGGAGAGGGGCAGAGGGAGAGGGAGAAGCAGGCTCCCCACTGAGCAGGGAACCCTATGCGGGACTCAATCCCAGGACCCCAGGATCCTGACCTGAGCCGAAGGCAGATACTTAACTGACTGAGCCACCCAGGTGCCCTAAAGATTTGTGTTTTTAAAACACATTCTTTTTGGATAAATTCTTTTAGCTCATTGCTAGTGAAGATTTGGACACCATGACAGAATTCTTGGCTCATGTCTCACTGAGCTAAAAGGAGTAGGTTCTAATAATTAGAATTTAATAAATGTCGTTTTGTGTAATTCATGTTTATTGTATTTCATTGAAAGAATTGAATTATTAAGGTGTATTTGGATGAATTAAAAAGAATCAATGCTCTACTAAAGATTTAAAAATAAAGGAGTGATAAGAGAAAATGTTAATGCTACCTTTTACTGGGGCTTCCTTCTCTTAAAATGAATATTGCCGTGGCTAGTCAAGAAGTAGCGCCTCCAGTAAGCACGCTCCATGGTGGCAGTTCCTTTCCAAACCAGGGTTCTGCACATTCTTTTGACAATGCAAGCACTATTATTAGTCTCCATGTTGGGTGTATGGTATTCCCGGGAGCATTTTAAATATATTCATCTTACCCGCTATTTGTTAAGAAGTGGTGTGTTTCAGGAGGGCATATTTCAGAGTCTTGGATATTCTCAGACCTTTCTTTTTTGTGAGCGTGTTCAGAGCTATACATCCATTTGCTTTATTCTCTGACCTTTTGAAGATGTTACTCTCGTTGTGGATAATGGATATATCATTTTGTTCTAAATAAAGCATCAAAGACTGCCTATTAGAAAAGGAACAAAAGATTTTTCTTTTGACTTAAAGTGACTTCTAAAAGAGAAGTCCTTTTCCCCTAGAGATGGCCGTTATTTAAAGCTAAGTCTTGTCATTCGTAGATTTTTGATCAATGATCTACAAACAGCAGGAAACAAAGCATTATGCATTCTGCAAGTACTTCCTGGTTGATGGCTTTTCTCTGCTGGTTGTGTTCAGTAAGTGGGGCCATTTAGCATCCTGAGCTTTACATTTGGATTGAAACTGGCTGACCTTTGAACCCTGGGTTACATTGAATGTTGAGTTAACTATAGCATCTCAACCGGTGTTTTTCAATCCCTGTTGATTGTAAAAAGGTGCATTTTCAGACGTAGGTTTTGTGCTGTTGGGTGTAAAAGGATTCCTTAGAGCAGACTTGTAGATCTAGGATCAGTGAACAGAGTAGTGAAAAATGCGACGGTGCCCAAGAGGAAAATAGATGATGAAGTTGCTACCCCCCTCTCAAAAGTTCTTCTTTTCCCAAATCTCGGTGAAAATCTGAGTGAAATGTCACAGATTCTGAGAGATGAGTAAATCATTTTCAATAAGTTCCTCCTTCTCCTTCATCCTTTGAATCTAGAGAATATAACCTCAGAATAATTTCTGGAGGATCAGAGCAGAAGATGAAGGTCCTATGAGCTCTAGTGTCTTTTTTTAGTTAGTATGCTTATCTAAGCTTGTTTTATTAAACATTTTTATTTAAAAAATCTAACCTTTTAATTTAAAAAATAGGATGAAGGTCCTGTCACCCCTAAATATTTTTTTATTTTAAAAATCCACCAGCTAAGATTATCTGATAATAGTTTTTCTATTTC
The DNA here is from genome assembly GCF_011800145.1 of Mirounga leonina. Lineage (NCBI taxonomy): Eukaryota > Metazoa > Chordata > Mammalia > Carnivora > Phocidae > Mirounga > Mirounga leonina. The sequence continues at coordinate 76,377,525 of NW_023270316.1, read as the reverse complement.
ATAATTTTGCATGGATATCTAGAATTATTATTTTTCTCTAGGTAGTAATTTTCCCCAACTTCTGAAACAGGTGTTTACCCCTATGACACTGGAAGCAACCAAGGGGAAGCAATCTCAATAATTCTGCCTTTATTACTTATTTTATATGTTAATATTTCCCTGTTTCAATATTTATTATCATTTTCTTCATTAAAAAGAAGATCAGGCCAAATTGAGTGAGGGAGAATAAAAGTAAAGGTAATGATGTCACTGAAAAATTAGGGTAAGACCCACTCAGATGCACAAATGTTACAAATATAAATACCATGTTCCTGCATACCCTGATACCCTGAGGTGTCCACCTTGAGGTGGACATGGTACAGCCACAGAGTACATCTTTGCTAAAGGAGTGAACAATTCAATCAACCTCAGAGAGTGTTTAGGGCAAAAGAAATGCCACTTTAATCTTGTCATATAAAAGGTAATGAAGGGCGCCTGGGTGGCTCAGTTGGTTAAGCGACTGCCTTCGGCTCAGGTCATGATCCTGGAGTCCCTGGATCGAGTCCCGCATCGGGCTCCCTGCTTGGCAGGGAGCCTGCTTCTGCCTCTGACCCTCCCCCCTCTCATGTGCTCTCTCTCTCTCATTCTCTCTGTCTCAAATAAATAAATAAATAAAATCTTTAAAAAAAAAAAAGGTAATGAATTTCTCTGTGTGTGTGTATATGTTATAAATTAAATATTTTGCCAAGTCTTTTATCTTGGTTTTCGCTCCTAGTAAATAACATTAGTAACTTAGCCTTGCTCATACCCTAAAGAGAGCAAAGGAATCAAACATATCAATGGAATATCTATATATATCTATATATAGATAAACATAGATATTTGTTTCCTAGTTAACTAATCAAGGCAAAGAGCTTGAGTTTTTAACAAATGATAGCTTTGGGGCTAAAAATTTCTAAACTGTCCATTCATGATTTTCAGGCTGCCTTGATTAAGTATTTAGCAAGAACATATATCTTTCAGAGGACAAAAAAAATAAAACAAAACTAATAAACAAACAAAAAAAACCTAAGTTCTGAGTATATTAAAATCAGATAAATCACTTAAATTAGCAAATCTATTCAACTGGTTAATTATGACATCCACGTTTTACAAATCAAGGGAAAGTTTACTTTTTGGCTAAGACTAAGCTTTTTTAAAAAACATAGTCAGATATTTATAAATAATTGAATTGCTTTTTACTTGTTATACTAAACATAAAATTTGAAGGGGGGATGCCTGTTAATTTGTAATGAAATGACTGAATTCAGTAGTCCTTACCTTTATAATTGAGGCTTAAAATTTCGGTTACCTGTGGTGCTTGAAATTTTGAATGCACAATAAACAGTAAATATTTAAAATGACTTATTAAAAAGTAGAAAAGCTGAATCAAATTATTGGTAACCACAACTAAAGTTTTCTTTATATTAAGGGTAAAAAAAAAAAAAAAGTGCATTTTCACCAGACGTGAGAGCTTTCAAATAACCTCTATCCTAACATTATTAGGTTACTTGTTTTGATGTAGTAAACATAACTTAAGACTTATGTCCATTTTCTAATATCGTGTCTCTCAACTCAGAATAACAAATGCTGGGTCATGAGGTTCTTTGCTTTACAAACGTGTTATCTGTGTCTTAAAACGAAAGCCTGGAAATGCTTTGGGTAAGCAGGTAGAGTTAAAATTTCCATGTGGTTTTATTACTCCTAATGATTATTTTCTTTGGAAGGCATTCAATTCTATTTTTTTCTAAAGGTGTCTGGGCTTACTTTCCCATTGTTAGGTCTCTGCCATTTCAAACACGTAGTAGGGTTTGGGGGAGGTTCCCGGAAGAGCCTTCCTGGACACGGTGCACACTCTGGCACACCTGTCCTGTGTGATCAGGGGTTCCTCTGAGCTCTTTTCACTTCCTTTCAATTGTTAGGTAGTAAGAAGTCTGCACAGAAGCTCCAGGCTCCATAATAACCATTGTTGCTTGTTTAGATTGAGACCCTTCCCTTCAGTGGCCACTTTTTAAATGATTACTTATTTTAATCTTTCACCCTAGATACTTTGGGTTATGTGTGTCTAAAAGATGTCTCTTAACAAAGATGCACTACCTCTCAAATATGTCTTCAGGTGTTATTTTGTAATGTATATCATGCAACCACAATAGATATTAGCTAACGTTTGTTATAATGAGTCAGGTTCTATGTGACATTTGTATATTAAATAATGGAGTCCTTTTAACCTATGTCTTAAGTAGGGGGTATAACTTCTCCTGTTTTATAGATGGGGAAACAGACACAGAGACGGTTAGGTGATCTGTCCATTGTCACCCTTAGTAAGTGCTGGGAGAAGGTGGTGGGGCCGCATGGGGGTAGTGACTTTTTTCTCATTTTTGCACAGTGCTCTTGTACAGTGCTGTCCAGTAGAACTTTCTGTGATCATGGAATGGTCTGTATCTGTGCTGGCCAGGATGGGAGTTACTAGCCACTTGAAATGTGTTACTGAATACTTGAAAGGTGGCTCGTGTCACGAAAGCACTAGATTTTACGTTTTAATGAATTAAATTTAAGTTTTGCCACATGAAGTTGTGACTATTGCATCGGACGGTGCAGCTCCAGAAGGATGAACTTCCCTCCAGAAATTCTGGCGGGACCAACTTCTAACACAAAGAGATATCTAAATCCTGTTGACCTGATGCTTGTGCATTCCAGGAGCGGTCTTCCTGGTCAGCCTTCTTCCTCTCCTTCCTTGGCTGAGCCACCCTGAGCCTGGCCTCTGGTTTCCAGATATCCATCTGCTTCTGTTCCTCCACCACTCCTGTTTGGCCCAGCCACGTGGGAGCCATTGCTGTGGCTCCTCACACTGGGTGGCATCCTCTGGGTCCCTTGCTGTGCCATTCGAGCTGTCTCACGGCCTTAGTGCTTTTGGTTTCCAGTCGTTTCCCTGAAAGCCCCAAGCGTCCTCTCTTCTCAGTCAGGTTCTCTTTGGTCATTCAGCTTAATGGGTAGTCTTCCCATATCCTTGGGAAAATAGAGGACAGGCCATGGAGCCACCTGGGCTCTGTTCTGAGGACTTTCTCCCACTGAGCCATAGCTAGTCTCTTTCTCTTCCACGACAGGCTTTAGGTTTCGCAAGGTTATGAGAAAGATAATTGATCACGTCTTTTTCCTATTTCTGAGGCAAAACAATACAAAAGGCTGTTTGCATAGCTCCACGAGTGGAACGTGCTGGGCATTTGGAGTCACAAACGTGCGCCGGAGTGTTCCGCAGCCGGCCCTTTGGCTCGCAAACATAAACAGCATTGTGATACGTGGGAGAGGATGACTTTTGTTTTCCCGAAGTGACCACATTCGCCTTTTAATTCTTACTGTCTAGAATCTGCCCCAGCCGCAGCCCCTCCTCCTCACCAAGTATTAATGCCAACAATGTGCTTTTAACATGATCACCTCCCAGCAGTAAACCAGGAAACTAGTTTTTGCATGAACCACTTGAAACAGTCTTCAAGTCTCTGGCATGGTTTTCAAAGTAAGCTTTTCTAACCAATTATTGGGATGACTTTAGTTAACGTGAAGAAATTAATTCTCGTAAACAACAACACACTTTCCTCCACAAGGGTGCATGCATGTCTGGCTTCCCATTTTTAAAGATGTCTGCTTTTTGGAAAGTTGTTTTCATCCCTATGAAGAAAGTCACACATGCACACACAAAATTAATATAATTTGCAAGCATGAAAAAGATTCATTTATGCCATTTAATTACAGTGCTGCTCACTTTATTTATGTTTAATTATACCTAATCGAGCCCAGTGATGTTTGGCAGATATTAGCAAGCTCTAGCTTGTAATTTTTCTTTAAAAAACTCAATTACAGATTTTCATAAACTGGAAGTTGGTGGGGGGGGACGATGTCTTTGGTGTTGTTTTATTAAAGGAAATTAAAAAGCTGATTTCTAAACACCAGCTACATAAATCTAATTTGTCATTTCCATTTACGTGCGCTCAATTTTCCCCACAAGTAACTTCTTCTCTGTCCAAATTTGAGCTTTTAAAGTTCAAAGAACCAAAGTTAATAACTTATTGGCTGTACAAATAAATAGTGCTTTAGACCCAAGGCCCCCAAGTGTTTTTCCTGGACAATTGATGATCTGTGAGGATCTCCCCTGTGGTCTGGGGAAGGGCTCCTAGAACATGTAGGTGGGATCTGCTTGTGTTTTTGCTAAGTGCTGAATTTGCAGAGGGAGAAAAGAGAGAAGGGGATTTGAGGACTGTTTACTTTGAGTCATTTCGCCATTGGAAAGCCACCAAGTGTGGCTTAAAAATATTGGGCAGAGTGTCAAAGCTACTGCTGCGGCCAGTTTGGGCGGCAAGGGCCCAGCTGGATACAGCCCTCTCTTGCCTTGGAACCAAGATAAGGAAGGCCGCTCACAGCTTCTACCCCCACGCCACAGTGACCCCCACCCTCAACTCCTGCCCCCTTCCCACCTCCACCGCCCCCGAGAGTTAACCGGCCTTACCCATCGGGACGCTGCTGTGACCTTTATTAGCTTTTTTGTTCCCTGGAATAAAGTAATAATGATACCAATAATAAAACAACACGAACTTCAGGAAATACTGCCTTCAGTGCTATTTGTTCATCCATTTGTTTAGTCAGCAAACATCTATGTGTTACTCACCAGCCTGGTATGTATTGTTAAAGACAAAAATATTCAGTGGCACTTGTTAATAAGGATGGCAAGGCAGACTTTATTCACTAGGTAGGGAGGGGGACCCCCACAATGGGATTTTATAGTGGGGGAAACCCCTGGGCTCCATCCCAATACAGTATGGGCTCATGGGAATTTATAGCCAGGAAGCATGGGTCAGTGGATGGAACATTACTGAGGGGAAGCATCAGGGCTAAGATGGGTCCTGGCTGAAGCCAACCTAACAGTCCCTTGCTGAAGACAAACCAGGGTGATTGGACAGCAAGGCTCCATGAGACTTTAAGAGGAGTATGAGGAACCCAAGCAGATATTGAGGGTGGGTAGTTCTGGCTGAGCTGACTCAGCAGAGCACTTGCTAAAGCTGGGTTTTATAAGGAAGTGCACAGGTTGGTCTGGAAGAAGGTTAAGGAGCCTGGCTAAAGTTTGATCAAGCAAAGAATCTTTTAAGAACCAAGTGCCCTGATAGGCTTTGGGTAAAGAGTGGCGGAGGGAGGCATTAGATATCGGGGATTGTTTGCTTATTACAGGATTTGGGGAAATCACTAGGAATCCTATGGCAATGCTTTAAAAAAGGGTTGTTATTTTATTCATGTGTATATGTTCACACCTTAAAGCTTATTAATAAAGAGGCTTCTTCAGGGATTCAGGGAAGTGGTAAGTATTTCTTTTAAGATTTTAAGGTACCAGGTCGTAATTTCAAAAACAAAGACTCTAGGATTACTTTAAACCCTAAATGCATCTCTACCATTGATATTAATGGCAGACCACACTCCATAAAAATAAAACACATATCTACTTCTGACGCCCAGGCCAGTGACTAACGCCCCCACTCCGGCCCCAGTCTCCTCCCACGTATCCTCCCTCACCAAACACACACGTACGGTCCTTCCAACGAAATGATGAGAGGGAGAGCTGTAGTGTGTGTAACCTGGAAAGTGTCAGAGAACCAGAGTAGGACAGGGGTGAAAGCAGTAAAAACGGATTTCACTCAGGGACTATGGCCATGGGGGAAGAGAGGCCTTAGTATAGAACTGGGCTCAATTCCAAATACAACATGGACAAGTGGGGATTTTAGCCAAGGAGCAGGGTGGGGGGCAGTAGATGGAAAATTCCTAAGAGGAAACTTTGGGGTGGGGGTGGGGGGGCGGGGATCCTGGCTAAAGCAGACCTAACAGGATTCTTGCTGAAGGCGGGCCAAGTGGATCAGAGGATAGAGGGGCAGGAGGAAATTTGATCAGGGATTGAGGGTGAGCAGATAGGAGGGTGGGGGATTCTGATTTAACCAACTGCACGGGATTCTTGGACAACTGGGTTCTTGAGGACAAAGGCCCAAGGCTGGGGCCTAATTGAGAAAGTAACTCACAGGAGCCTGTGAAGTTTGGTCAAAAATGAGGTAAACCTAACCAGAGTCTGCATGGCTAGCTGACTCTCTTCTTTAAGTACTCTTTGTTTTATCTCACCAAAAATCTATTCCTGCCATTTCTCTTATTCCCAACGGTAGTATACTAGTCTGCTGTGGGAAACCATTAGCCTAGGGAAATCACCCCCTTTATATTCAAAAGTAATAGGGGGAAGACCCAAAAGGTTCGATACTGTTTTCATTAGATGCACGATTAGACCACGTGATCAATGCCAACCTACTTCAGCAGACGTCCGTGGTTACCCCCTGCATCCTGCACTTGGGATGCAGCGGTGACCAGACTCCAGTAGAATGAATTCAGCTGTAGCCACACAATGGCATGGTCTGTGTATGCTGATAGGGAGCACTCTCCAAGACGCACTGAGCGGGGAAAACTGAAAAAGGATGTGCAGAACAGTGTGTACGCACACACACAGGATATTAGGATATTTCTGGGAGGTTTTCCCAAAACCTGGGAACAGTGTTTGCCTGTGTGGAGGGAATAGGAAGTGAAGAGACCAGGGATAGGAAGGAAGGTGTACTGTTCGACTCGTTTATAAAAATCTTGTGGGTAGTAGTAGTTCTTCAGTATAAAAAGTGATAAAAAGAAAAGGGACCAGAAATCTTCGCTGGCCATAGGGGGTTGGACACGAGTTTACAGAGACTCAATTTCAGCGCATGCTCAGCAGTGCTACCCTGGCCAGGAGACTGTAGACCTGCCCGCACGTCGAGCTGTTCAGCCTTTTCTCTTTTGCTCTTGGTAGTTACTTATTGAACTTAATGGGACCACCTCGTTTTACTGAATGAAATAAAAACATCACAGTAGACGTTTATATTGGGGATAATTTAATGTTTATATGCTGTTTACTTTATAGCCTGGATTTCAAATAATTGCAGCATCTCTCTGTTTACGGTGCTTTAGAAATATGACAGTCCGCTCTAAACACTGTTGTTGCTACACACCTACTATGCTGCCACATAATTCCTTGGAAATATCTTCCCTGACTTTCTGGTTAAGTCAAGGCTTCGAGTTAATTTAACGTTGAGAATGATCACTTCATAAATTTCTTAGAGTGTTATGAACTGCAAGCATTTTAAAAGCTTAAAAATAGTATTAGCTTTTGGTGTTTTGATATTATCTTTTTAAAAAATGACAAGTACTTTAGAGAAAATGTATTTTAAACTAAATTCCCCCAAATAATCAGTCTCTATAAAAGTTCCCAGGAGACTGGTTCACAGTACCTGTTTAATACATTTAGGTATTATTTTGTGATCATAATGGACACACAGCCTTATCTCAACCTCTCATATAAATCTACTCCGAAATTACCATTGTTGTCACTAAGACATATAAACTCTAAGCAGAAATAGTAAGTTAATATCCAGATAATGAAGGCAAATTATGATGCCTTTAGAGACCGGCTTTGTTGTTTTTTTCTTTCTTTTTTTTTTTAAGATTTTTATTTATTTGAGAGAGAGCGAGCAAGCATGTGTGCACGAGAGTTGGGGGAGGAGCAGAGCAAGAGGGAGAAGCGGGGAGTCCGACGTGGGGCTCGGTCCCAGGACTCTGAGATCGTGGCCTGAGCCTAAGGCAGATGCTTAGCTGACTGAGCCACCCCCACGCCCCTGTTGTTTTTTTCTATACATGATTTAGTCCAATATGGAATGGACCAAAAAAAAAAAAAAGTTTCATGAAAAAAGTCTATGAAGTACAGTGACATGTAAATGACACACAATGATATGTGGCAAAAACACCATGGTCAAATTTGTCCTCATGTATGTGCAACACAAACCCTAAAATACAGTCAGGAATCAAAAAATAAGCACAAAGATCTTCCCAACACTTACATGCCCCTTATTTTTCAAAAGAGATGAGTCTATCAATTCCTTCAAGTCCATGTCCGCTCGGATAGGCATCTAGTTTCTCAGGAATGGAGAGAGGAAGTGAATTGTCGGAAACAATGAAGGAATGAGAGTTGACTGCCTGGCAGGGCCATTAAAACAGCAAAGCTGCCTGTAGGGACACCAGGGCTTCCTAGTTTCGTGTATTACAACGCAACGCAGTAGTTGATTCAAGTAGGTATGGTTAAATGATATTTTATGTACCATTTTCATTGTAGACATATTTTTATTCTATAAAAATAATTTAGATGTAAATTGATGTTTCAAGTAACTCAGAAAAAATTGGAGTCTAAAGATCCTCTTGTTCCCCCGTGAGGCTTTATTATACTTAAATCAGGAAAGTTGGTTTGTTGGGTTGTAGAGAATCTAAAAAGGTATCATTTATTTGGTGAATGCCTACTCTGTGCTTGATTTATAGATTACAGATTTTATATGGTTTTTTTCCTGTTTATTCCTCAAAACCACCCTGTGGGGCAAATGTGTACTATCGCCATCTCAGAGATGAAGAGACTGAGGGTCAGAGAGTTCCCAAAATAGCTTATTGGACAAGTGGCAGAATCGGCGTTCAAAGTCATGTGTCTTTGGCTCCATTGAAGGAAGATAATACACTTTTTCTCCTATGTCAGCCTCGCTTGAAAAACAGAATTTCAGACATTTATTCTCAGTTAATACACCTTCTTCTCATTCTCATTTCTCTTTCCATTTGTTTTCCCTTCTGCTCTCTTCCTTTTTCCTTCCTTTCTTTGTTGTGTTGTAACTTGCACATGACATCCTTACAATCCAAGCTGCCTGGATCAAAGTATGATTTTGGAACTTTGCTCTCGCATGAACCTTTGACATGGAGATACTGAGCCTGTGGACAACGAGGTCCCCATCCCCCTTCTGAATGTCACATGCACCACACTTTGATCCTGGAAGATTGTGAGAGGGCCGCTCCTGTCACACTGAAGGAGAGTCTTTGGATGCACTCGGCTCTCTCAGCAACTACTTAGCAAGAACACACTTCTGCCCCAGTGCAGAACCACATTGCCCATAAACAAAGCACCCAAAATGGCAGATACCTCCCCGCAAAGACCTAATCCACATCCCCAGGAAATTCTTTTTGAATACGTATCTTTGGTGTTTTCCTGATTGTCAGAGTAATAGATGCTATTTGGCAAAAATTAAATGTTTTCAGAATTATAAAAATTCAAAACACCTCATGATTTCACTCAAACCCCCCCCAAGATAATCCCTGCTAACAATTTTAAAGAAATTCTAATTGTGAATTAGTTCTTCAAATTTTTTTTCCTTCCGCCGTCTGTGCCTTGGTTTAGAACATTGTCTAGTTGGAGCACTCAGGATTCAGAAGGTTGGTGACCTTCTGCTTTTTTTTTCCTTCCCCACTCTTTGTTGTGCATGTTCATGGTACACATTTGAAAGGTTGGTTGAGTAACTGAAAAGAGGAAGGAAGGTATCGCTCCTCCAAGATGTGCACGAGTTAACTAGTAAAACTGAACTGAAGTGTTTTTAGAATCTCTTTTATTCAGTAGTTTGTTGAGTACAGGGAATACTCTAGGGAATACTATCCTTTGTGTTGGTTTTGATTTAAATTTTGACCAGTACTGCTTAATTGACTGTGCATTTAAATACAGATAAAGGACTTTAAGTATATAAATTTGATAGGCCAATGGGAATTTTGAACTAGTGGGGATTTGCATTCTGCATCCAAAGTTTACAGGTGAGGAAATTAAGAGATTTTGTTGGAGTCCTTCCTCCCTCTGCTGCACTGAGCTATGTTTGTGGGCTTGTTCAGCATGCTCTCCATGTGGAGAGTTAAAGTACCAGATGGATCCTACAGCGTCGGGGTATAGAATCTGACTCCAGAATTAAATGGTGTAGATTCAAATCCTGGTTCTAACATGAGCTATGTCACCTTGGTTAAGGTACGTACCTTCTGGGAAGCTCCATACCCCCATTCATGAAATGGGAATAATGATCATGCTTCCCTCATTTGGAAGACATATGAATTAATGAGATAATGTATATGAAGTTCCCAGCACTGAGTAAGCACCCAATAAATGTTAGTAGTAATTATTAATATTTTTGTAAGAGATGGGATCATACTTCTAATTCTGTATTATAACTTTTTTAAGCTACCATGAACCCATATCTACATCATTCTTCTTATGGTTGCATTGTATTTACATTATATGATAGGCTATGATTTATTTGGTTCTGGACCTTGTGGAAATGCTCATATGGTGCATCAAAGAACCATCTGTTTTGCCCATCCTTGGAAAGCAGTACTGTGTTCTGACATTCAAATCTAGAGAAGCCTGAGACCTTCGGTATCACACAGTTTAATTCACACAAGAATGTAGTGTTCTTTTAAGAAATATGTCAGGGGGCACCTGGGTGGCTCAGTTGGTTAAGTGACTGCCTTCGGCTCAGGTCATGATCCTGGAGTCCCGGGATCGAGTCCCGCATCAGGCTCCCTGCTCACCAGGGGAGTCTGCTTCTCCCTCTGACCCTCCCCCTCTCATGTGCCCTCTCTCTCTCTCTCTCATTCTCGCTCTCTCAAATGAATAAATAAATAAATAAAATCTTTAAAAAAAATATGTCAGAATCTTCCTGTTATCACACAACAATACACAGCTAACATGTCAAGATGCTCTCTACTGGATAGATTTCTAGGTTTGTCAGCTTAGGAAATTTCTTACACAGTTAGCCTCATTTCTAAAATATCACTGTTGATATCAAAGTACTTATTTTCTGCCTCGATAAGTGAGTAAGTGTCTGGATATTTCCCTGACTTTAGTTTCTGAACATGCCCATGACTGGCTTAATTAGAAAAGAAGAAAGTGCCATAATTCTGCCATAAGCTAGCAATAATGCAGCAGTGGGGGTCCTGGAGAACCTTTATTATTCAAATGCTCGTGGCTTCTTGAATAAAGTGAATGACTAAGTATACTTCTGGTAGTAAGAGAGATTATTAGCAGTGGGAGACACATTTGAACTTGCTGAAAGGGCCGCCTTTGTATCCAGGAAGGCCGGCACTCGGTAATTATTAGACCAGGTCTTCCTTTTATCCCAGCCGTCTTTTTCACGCTTGCCACGTCTGAATAGCGTTCTGTTGCCTGTTAATCCCTGCAGGAATGCGGCTTTGGCTACGGGGAGGATGCCCAGTGCATGACATGCAGGCCGCACCGGTTCAAGGAGGACTGGGGCTTTCAGAAATGCAAGCCGTGCCTGGAGTGCGCCGCGGTGAACCGCTTCCAGAAGGCCAACTGTTCCGTCACCAGCGATGCCGTCTGCGGGGACTGCTTGCCGGGGTACGTCGGGCGATTTCTTTCCCTCGTAATTATGGAATTATTTTCAAACAGGCATTTCCCTTGTTCCCTCCCAAAGGTGAACGCACACTAACAGGAACCTGAACGCCTCTGTCGGGTGGTCATGACTTCTTCTGTGCCCACCGTGGGCTGTGCGCTGTGACAGGCGCCGGTTATAAATAAAATGAATAAGCGCACTAACAAAGGATTAGTGTCACGAGAATCTAAAGAGTTTCCTATAAATCGATGAAAAAGAAAACGTGGACAAATGGACAAAAGAGGGGACGGGCAACTCACAAAAGAGGAAACACGTGCGGCCTGTGATCATACGGCCATGTTCATCCTCGTTAGCGATCAGAGAAATGCAAATCACGGCCATTCACTCATTTCCACGGGTGTTTGTGAAGCAGCTAGGAGGTATTGCTTTAGCAGAAGCTAGGCATTGCTGAGGTAGAGGCTAAGAACCCTACCCACGTGGAGATTGTATCCTAATAAGGGTTTTAGAAAGATCTAAATAGTAAATAATAAAGATGTAAATTCTGCAGAAAGGTAGCAGAGGATGATTTCTGTGGAAGAAGGAGATCCTAGAGCACATAAGGTGGATTAGGCATGCGCAGCGATGGGTAGGCAAAGGGCAGTGTTTGGGTGGGTGACCTGGGTACGGGAGCTCCGAACAAGACTCAGAGGAGTCGAGGCAGTTTGCTAAGTAGGTGTGGGGGAGAAGAACGCTGTGGACACAGGGAAGGCAGAGACAGGCCCTAATGTGGACGTGACCCTGGAGTTCAGGGACTCTAGGAGTCTAACACGAGAATCCGGGCTCCCAGTCACTGCAGAGGCAGGGCTCTAACTAGACTTAGCCAGAACATGCCCACAGATCAGAGTAGTTCTGGCCAAATGGCACAGTGGGGCTCTGGGGCTCTTGTTGAGGGGCAGAAGATAAGACAAACCTGTGGGCCTGAAGGGCAGGGTAAGAAATGGCCTGATGGGCCAACTGCGACCCGATGCAATATTATGCAATGGTGCAGCACCTGAACAGGTATGAAATGTAGTGGTCTAACACCAAAAGCACAAGCAATAAAAGAAAAAATAGCCCTTGCACTTCACCAAAATTAAAATCTTTTGTGTTTCAAGGGATATCATCAAGAAAATGAAAAGACAACCCATAGAATTAGAGGAACAATTTATAAATCATATATGGGATAAGGAACTGTCTTATCTAGAATATATAAAGAACTCTTATAACTCAATAATGAAAAGACCAATAACCCAATTAAAATATGGGCAAAGGATTCGAACAGACCTTTCTCCAAAGAAGATACACAGCCAATAAGCACATGAAAAGATGCTCAATGTCATTAGCCATCAGGGAAATGCAAATTAAAACCACATACTTCAAGCCAACTGGGATGGCTGTGACCAAAAAGACAATGACAAGGGTTGGTGAGGATGGGGAGAAATTGGAAACATCGTCCACCGTTGGTGGGAATGGAAAATGGTACCGCTGCTTTGGAGAACAGTCTGGCGGTTCCTCAAAAAGCTAAAATAGAGTTACAATGCGACTGAGCAATTCTGCTCTTAGGTATAGAACCAAGACAATTAGAAACCTGTCCACACAAAAATGGGTACACAAATGTTCATAGCAGCATTATGCATAATGGTCAAAAAGTGGGAAGAACCCAGATACCCATCCACTGATAAATGGGTTAACAAAATGGAGTACATTCAAACAAGGGAATGTTATTTGGTGATGAAAGGGGATGAATCACTCATACATGCAACAAAATGGATGAACCTAAGAAACATTATGCTAAGTGAAAGAAGCCAATCACAAAAGACGTATTATATGATTCCATTTATATGCAATGTCCAGAATGGACAAATCTATAAAGACTGGTTGTTGGTGGGGGGGTTGGGGGGGGTGTTGGGAAGAGTGAGGGGTGACTGCTTAAGGGTACAGAGTTTCTTTTTTGGTGTGATAAAAATGTCTAAAACTGTTCTGATGGTTGCACAACTCTGTGAGTACACTAAAGGCCATTTAATTTTATGCTTTAAATGGGTGGATTTAATATATGTGAATTAGATCTCAAGTAATCTGCTACTTAAAAAAAAAGAACGGTCTATAACCTCAGGTGATGCTGATACCTGTGAATATCAGTACCCAGAGTTTTGACCTTATGCTAACATAATTGAGGAACACGAAGCAAACATCTGCCTCATCTCTGCTGTTCTTACTCTACAATTCTGCTAAAAGCATGTCAGTCTCCATCTGCTCTCTTCCTCTGTGGGGCAGGGAGAAGAGGAGGTCCACAGGAGACTCAGGGGCAGAGAGAGTAGGGAAAAGCACAGGACCAGGGGATCCGGTTTTCACAAAGAGGGAACCCACAGGGGTGTGCAGCTGGAGTGTGAGAGAGGGTGCATTCTCCCCACGACCTCCCACCAAAAGTGCTTCCTCATGCTTAACCTCATTCATTGTCATCTGAGCCCACAGCTCTAGCTTCTACAATGTTTGCTCATTCTTTAAGTAAATGCTTAGATGTGGGAAAGTCATATATAAGTGAGTAGACATTTGAATGATGTTTCATAGTTTATTTATATGATTAGTTTAAAATTACATCCTTTCTAAGCCAGCATGAATGTACAAGGCAGGCAATAATTATATAGTGACTTTTACCCAGGGCTTCCAGAGTGTTTTAAAGTGCTCACCCAGCTTCACTATATTTGTGTGAAGAAGGTAAATAATTGAAACCCATTTTATAGACAGGAAAATTGAGGCAGAAAGAAAATAAATGAATTGCATATTGCTCCCAGAAAAGTGATGCCCAAGGCAGTCAGAGGGTGGACATTTTCATTTCTGATGTTACTCCTGCCTTCTGAAGCCTCAGCTTCACCCAGATAAGGGTCTTCTGCTGCCCAGAGGCTCAGCCCCAGCAGGAGGGTAGTGGCCTCTTTCCCAGTAGTGCTACTGTGTGGGAATACTCTGTCCTCTGTGCCCTCAATTTGAGTGATTGGAGATGGCTAGTGCCCTTGTTCCCAAAGAAGTCCAATGACTTTAGGCCAATTCCTTAGTTTCTCTGACACCCATTCTTCTCACCTACAAATGATCATCTAATAATACCAACCCGCAGATTAGTGGAATGATTGAGACTATAATGCATGCAAAGTGCCAAGCAGAGTGCCTAATCCACAGTAAGCATGAAATACATATTTGACCTCCTCACCAATTAATGTTCCTGGGAGCCAGTGAAAGATTTACGTGACTGTTTTTTGTTTGTTTGTTTGTTGTTTTTTTTGCAGTGGGCCTCCGGCCTCCTCCTCTGCCTCCCATATTCCCATCCTTTCTCTGCTAAGGGGACCTGGGGCCCGGCCTGAAAGAATAACCCGGCCCCTGCCAGTTCTCTGCTGCTTCTAGTAATGATGATAGCTAACCTTTTTTTAAGATTTTATTTATTTATTTATTTGTCAGAGAGAGAGAGAGAGCACAAGCAGGGGGAGCAGCCTGCAGAAGGAAAAGCAGGCTTCCCGCTGAGCAGGGAGCCGATGCAGGGCTTGATCCCAGGACTCTGGGATCATGACCTGAGCCGAAGGCAGACACTTAACTGACTGAGCCACCCAGGTGGCCCTACAACCAGGCTTTCTTAAAAGAGCACTCTTCAAACATGGTGTTCATTAGGCAAACTGTGTTATTTGGATTCAGTTCAATTAAAAACTCCTCTCCAAATTCAGTGTTGGAGAAAATTTGGGGTCTAAAAGATGTATTTACATGCTGCCTCTCATCAGACCATGACTGGGTAAAATCCAATGTGATTTCCTTTTGTTTTTTTGCATTAGCTATCTGAATGCCTAGAGTAAAATTTGAAGTTCAACTATAGAAGCCTGTTTAGCCAGACACCTGTAAATGTCCCTGATCCCTTTTATTTTATTTTTTAAAACTTGTGTCCTTCCTCACTTGGTCAGAAAGCAGAGTTGCAAATGTTTCTGTGTCCCCAAAACCATAGCAGTCTAAGCAAGAAAAAGTAAAATAATTTTTCAAGATTGATACATTTATTTATGCACTTAATATTTTCAATTACATGTTGAAACTCTAATTTCTGTACCTTCATCTTCAAATTGGAGGATAATTTTAAGGCAACTCTTCTAAAAATTAAAAACACAATGTCCATGATGGTTAGTATATCATTTATAATTTAGTAAATATTCTGTGTTTTAGGGTTCTGATTTAATGTCACTTTGTACAAGACAGGAAAAAAGGAGAGTCAGTTGATGGTTTTGAAAATTTTGTTAAAAAATTATTTTTCATTAAAAAATTAAATTAAATTAAATTTTAAAATTTAATTTAAGAATTAAGTTAAAAAATCTTAGATTCTGCCATGAAGCCATTGGCATAAAGAAACTGGCAGAGCAGATTCCGAGTGCTTTTGTATAATCTCTGTGTGGCTGCTTTTAGCGGCTGTCAGAGTAACGTCCAAGCATCATCTCTCCTTGTGAGCAGTGGTTATACACACGGGAGCCTTGAGACTCCATGTGCCCACTCAGCCTCATTTCCAGGTAGGATTGCAAGCTATTTCTACTTCATATTTAACGATCATTCAAAACCTGATGTAATTTGCTCACCTTCTAGCCTCATTTCCATGATGGCTCAAACCCATATTTTAATCAATAAATTTTTGGCTATTTTATTCAGTTGTCAGGGAAAGCTCAGACCTCAAGACTCTTCCGTCACTAGATTTCTTTATTTTAAAAATGTTAAATGTCTATGTTTGTTTCCCAAGAAGTTTTAAAGTATGTATTTCTATTTCAATAGTCGATAGAGAAAATGTTTAAAGTATGTATTTCCATATCAATAGTTGATATAGAAAATGTATGTATTTCTATATCAATAGTTGATATAGACAATGTTTAAAGTATGTATTTCCATATCAATAGTTGATCTAGAAAATGTGTGTATTTCTATATCAAAAGTTGATATAGAAAATGTTGGCTATTACATTTTTTATTTCACTTTTTGTCCTGATTATATAGAATGAGTGTTTATGTATAAAACTATTTTAGACTGTGTCAATGTTCAATTACTTATAATTTGGCAAATTTTCTGGCTGACAAGATAAATAATATTAGATGATATACAAATGGCCAATAAGCACACGAAAAGATGGCCAACAGCAAACGTCACTCATCATTAGCAAAGACACTTGTGTATATTACAAGGTTTAGTAAGAAATACATCTTTAATAAGAAAGCTCTCTTACATTGGCCTATGGTTTTTACCTTATTTTAAATTTTTTATGCATTTTTGTTGTAAAAAACACATAACATAAAATTTACCATCTTAACCATTTTTAAATGTACAGTTCAGTAATGTTAAGTACATTCACATTGTTGTGAGCGGATCTCCAGAACATTTTCATCTTCCCAAACTGAGGTTCTATACCCATTGAACGATAACTCCCCTTTTCCTCCTCCCCTCAGCTCCTGGTAACCACTGGCTATGTTCTGTTTATATGAATTTGATTACATACCTACTCTGAGTGAAATCATGTAATATTTGTCTTTTGTGACTGGTTTGTTTCACTTAACATGTCCTCAAGGTTCATCCATGCTGTAGGATGTGAAAGTACATTTCTCCTCAGACATTTGGGCTGCATTCACCTTTTGGCTATTGTGAATAGTGCTGCTAGGAACATGGATATGCAGATATCTCTTCCACACTCTGCCTTCAGTTCTTTGGATACAGCCCAGGAGTGGAATTGCTGAATCATCTGGTAGTTGTATTTTTAAATTTTTGAGGAACCGCCATGCTGTTCTCCACAGCAGTTACACCATTTTCCATTCCCATGAACAGTGCACAGTGGTTCCAGTTTCTCTCCGTATCCTCCCCAACACTTGTTATTTTCTGATTGTTTTGTTTTAGTTTGGTTTTTAGTAGCCATCCTAATAGGTATAAGGTGATACTTCATTGTGGTTTTGATTTGCATTTTGCTAATGATGAGTGACGTTTGCTGTTGGCCATCTTTTCGTGTGCTTATTGGTCATTTGTATATCATCTTTGGAAAAATATCTATTCAAGTCCTTTGCCCATTTTCTTAATCGGGTTATTTGATTTTTGTTGTTGAATTTTAGGTGTTCTTTATATATTCAAATATTAACTCCTTATCAGATACATGATTTGCAAATATTTTCTCCCCTACTGTGGGTTCATTTTTCACTCTGTTGATTGTATCTTTTTTAATCCTGAAAAAATTATTATTTTATTATCAGTTAATACTTTTTTGATGTGACTTAACTTTTTTAACCACTTTATTGAGGTATAACTGACATGTAAAAAGCTGTACATATTTAATGTATACAACTTGATGAGTTTGGGGATAACTATACATTGATTGTATCTTTTGATGCATAACAGTTTTACGTTTCATGTAGTCCAATGTATCTTTCCTTTTGTTGTCTGTTTCACATATGCCTTTCGATTGCCTTTTGGTGTCATATCCAAGAAATCATTGTCAAATTCAACATCATCAAGTTTTTCCTGTTTTCTTTTAGGAGTTTTATAGTTTTGGGCCTTATGTTTAGGTCTTTAATTCATTTTGAATTAGTTTTTGTATGTGGTGTCAGATAAAGTTCCAACTTCATTTTTTTACATGTGGATATTCAGCTTTCCCAGCACCTTTTTTTTTTTTAAGATTTTATTTATTTATTTGACAGAGACACAGCGAGAGAGGGAACATAGGCAGGGGGAGTGGGAGAGGGAGAAGCCGGCTTCCCGCTGAGCAGGGAGCCTGCTGCAGGGCTCAATCCCAGGACTCTGGGACCATGACCTGAGCCCAAGGCAGACGCTTAACAACTGAGCCACCCAGGCACCCCTTCCAGCACCATTTGTGAAAGAGACTATCCCATCCCCTTTTAGTGGTCTTGGTACTCTTGTTGAAGATTATTTGACCATATATGTGAAAGTTTATTTCCGGGCTCTCTGTTTTGTTCTATTGGTCTACATGTCTGTCTTTATGCCAATATTGATTATTATAGCTGTAACTGTTTATTATACTGTATTGTATATTGTACACTACATTGATTATTATAGCTTTGTGATATGTTTCAGTATCAGGAAGTGTGAAAAGGAAGGCTAAGCAAATACTGAATGTATCTGGGCATTTGAGATAATTTACCTAGTTTTAAATGCAGATTTTTCTTTAACCATAAATCATACATATTTGCTACTACAATACCCAATTTCACAAAATAATAGCATCTATCTTGCCCTCTATAGACTTGGTCTGCAAATTTATTCTCCATATCACTATTTCATCATAGAAAAATAGATTTTGAAATATAGTTAGAAATAATCATTGTTAATATTTGGTATATAATATCCTTCCAATTTTTTTCAATGCCAATATATATGTGTAAATTATTTTAGCTGCTTTGGTAAAAAATCTGAAAGGAGCTATATACCAAAGTATGTGCCTGTACAATATATAATTATATTACTCACCTTTCCTATTTTTTTTACTTACTGCTATTTCATGAGTTAAAAAAAAATACATATAGGAGATCTACATCATTGTTTCTTAAAGGACATTTTGTATTCCATTGCCTTGGGACTACCATGGATAGTCATATCTCCTGTTGCATTATTGAAATTGTGCCTAACTGGGTTTTTCCCTTTCATAAACAATACTGTGATTGCATTGTTCTAAATACAGCTTCACCCACTTGATTGTTTCTTTAGGATAAACCTCGAAAAAATGAAATTACTGGTTAAAGGATATATAAAAAATTTTATTGCATTCTGATGACATACTGCTATGCTGCCCTCCTACAAGTAGCAATTTATAATGCCACTGGTCACACCAACACTTTCCCAGTTTTCTAAGTAAAAATGGGATCTTTTCATTGCAACTTGCCTTTACTCGATTAGTTTAATGAGGTTAAACATTTCCATGTTAAATTTTTAAGAATTTAATTGCATCATGCTCTTTAGAGTTTCAACTATGCAGTTTTAAAATTATGAAATGTTCTTCTTTGGGGAATTAATGTCCTTTGCCTGTTTTTCAATTGCAGTGTTCACCTTTACCATTATGATTTTTAAGGTTTCTACTACAAACTGAAGTTATAGAGGATACTATGATTAGAACTATTTTTCAGTTTTCTTTTGCCCATTAACTGTGTTGCTGATGCTTTATTTTTGCTCTTCAGATGTCTTTAATACTGTCTGTGTGTGTGCGTCTGTGTGTATGCATGTGTGTATGTATGGGTGTGCATGTGTGTGTGCGACTGTGTATGTGTGTGCAAGTGTGTGTGCGTCTGTGTGTATGTGTGTGCAAGTGTGTGTGTGTACAGCTGTGTGTATGTGTGTGTATGCAGATGTGTATTATGTGTGTGGGGAGGGTGTGCAGGTGTGTGTATGTGTCTGTGCATCTGTGTGTATGTGTGTGTATGTATGGGTATGCATGTGTGTGTGTGTGGCTGTGTGTATGTATCGGTGTGCATGTGTGTGTATGTGTGGGTGTGTGGGGGTCTTTGTGGGGGTGTGAGGGGGTGTGGTGAAAACTGTTGATTTCCGTTCTGGCTGCTGTGTTTCTTATCATGCCTAGATCCTTCTAGATCCCCTTATGAAGACTGTATAAGCATCTCCCTAAATTTTTCCATACTTTTATAGTTTGCTTGGTTTTTTTGGTCTCTGAATTTCAAGTGTTTAAAAACTGGCACTTGATTTAGGAGGGGTTTTGTCGTTTAAATGACAATAGAAATGCCAAAGACCACTGATTTCCTATTCCCTTACCAGCACCACCACCTCAGTATAGTGAGGCTGAGTAGAATTTACAAAGTTATGTTTAGTAAAATTGATATTTCTTAAGGGGTCACTGCATCTAAGGATGTGTCTGTCTAAGATACTGTTGTATTTAAGCCTTTTAGTTGCTATTTTTTTTTTAAATAAAACCGGTAATGGAGAGGACTGATAATTTATCATGAATCTGTTTGTTGTAACTTTGAGCTTAGAAGAAAGAGCTAATGAGGATTCTTTTCTTTTCTCTTCTAGATTTTATAGGAAGACAAAACTTGTTGGTTTTCAAGACATGGAGTGCGTACCTTGCGGAGACCCTCCTCCTCCTTATGAGCCACACTGTGAGTGAACTCCATACAAACACAGCAGAAGGGCTCTCAGCCTTTTTTTAGAAACTTTTCTACAGTTAGCAAATGGAGCAAAATCTCTCTCCATGGTGGGGCTTATAGCATGCTTTCTTTTGTCAAGCTTCTAGCAGGATATAAAGCCCTTTTGTTAGGTGCCTCAGTCAGCCAACTGTGTCCCTTGATTTGAATCTCAGAGTGAAATACAGATATTTTGCTGCTGCTTGTTTCATTCAAACTTTTATCTCTCACTCTAGATATATTACTCAGGCAACTCCAATTAACTAGGTGATCCAAATCCTAAGGCATAATGTCTTTGCCTCAGCCCCATGAATCCCTGTGTTTTCCCTTCTTACTCCCTGTACTATCACGTGGTGGCTTCCCTGCCTTTCCAGAGACATTCCTCTCCATGAATCACCTGCCCTAATTAATGTATTTAAATTAAATATTGGCTCATTTCCTTCACTCCTTCATTTTTTTCATTTAACAAGTAAACAGGAGGAGAAAACCCACTGCATGGTGGGAATACAACTGTAAATGAGAAAATTTTGCCTTTTATTCTTTGTATTTAACAATAATCTTTTTGATTGTATTTTTTCCTTCCATATAAAAGGTATTTGTTACAAGTTATCAATTTGCATTGATGTTGAATAGGAAGGAGAGTAGCTCCTCACTTTTCTTGATCCTAACTACACATCTGGCCAATGGAAACTCACAGGTGATGGGTGGGGAAAGAAATCAGCAGGTGGGCTCCCCCAGCATGCTCAGGGCTTGTCTTTGCTAAGCAGGGCTCTAGTGAGCTGTGCTTCTAGTACACAGGCACCAGCGAAGTCCAGCAGGGAGGGTGAGGGAAGGTGCTTGATCCTGTGAATAGGTTGCTCATGCCTTTCTGGAGAGCATTGCTAATATGGATGTGCATATTTAGGGTTGCTTTGATGTCCCCTTGCTTCTTTCTGACAAAAACCCCCTCTGAACTAACTGGAAGTTATTGCATTATTGATAAGGCCACACAGTACTTACGTTTCCAAGAATGTCATGGAATTTGCAGTCCATATTATTATGTCCTTTACTAAAGTGCATTACTTTCTCTTCTTCATTTGATGTAGTAGAAAGGCAAAAAAAAAAAAAAAGATTCTAAGTTTCACAAAAATGTGTGGTGACCCTCTTCTTTATAATATGCAAGCAATTTGCCAAATAAGTCTTTGCATTTAACAAATGGAGTATCAAATGTTATGTATCAGTCATAATAGGTAAACTGTTGTTTTACTTAATTTTCTCACTGCCCCATCATCAGCCTACATTTGTCAATGAGGACACCAGGTCCAGAAAGGTTATGAACTTTCCCCTGTTGGGTGGGAAATAGTGGAGACACAATTCAGACCCAGGTCTACCTAACACCCCCAAACACTGTGCTTTTGTCACCATACATTGTCTCCCGAAGAAAAACCAAGCTGTCTAATCTGTCCTCTGTTGGCTGATGTAATCTACTACATGTTGATTTTTTGTTTGCTTTAATATTCTTTTTTTTTTTAAGAAAGAAATGTATCTTTTTTTAAAAAAGATTTTATTTATTTATTTGAGAGAGAGCAAGCACAAGCAGAGGGAGCAGGCAGAGGGAGAGGGAGAAGCAAACTCCCAGCTGAGCTGGGAGCCCGACGTGGGGCTCGATCCCAGGACCCTGAGATCATGACCTGAGCTTAACTGACTAAGCCACCCAGGTGCCCTGTTTGTTCTAATATTCATAATTTAAATAAAAACTCTAAAAATCAAACATAGAGAGTCTTTTATGCTGCACATTCTGCAAAAGGACATGTCCTCTTGCCAACCAAAATGGGGCGGTGACCTGGGCTTGCCTGTGGGTCCGCTCTTCCATCATTTCATCCAGAAGGCAAATTAAGATCATGCACTTCATCCCAAACTACCATTAAAAGATTTAGTAAAGTAACTGCTATTGCCCAGTGTAGAGTTGGAAAGTACTAGGATTATTTTTTTTTCTCTTTAATTTACTCGGTTTAAATTTAATATGATCTGGTCATAAGTCTGAGGCATTGGAATTTTTGCCTTTAGGGATCTGGCTAAGCTCAGACGTCATAAATTAGACTTTAAACATAGTTTTCACATTTAACTTCCAATGTCTTGTAAAGCCCTGAGTAAGTTACAATTTGAAAAGAAAATTAACTAGCTTAATTTATATGTATAGATCTATTTCTTCATATATGAAACTCTTTAGAAAGCAAAGAAAAACAAATTATTTTTGTAAGTCCCAAATGCAGTGCACAAGGTAATAGCCTTTCAAATCCCGAAACAACAGTCAGGGGTCTTTAGTAAGTGTTAATCCTTATCTCTGTAAAGGAAAGTTTGCTGCCTTTGGCACAGGTTTTGGGAATAATTCCAGGGCACAACTAATCTCCTCAAAAAGAGGTCTGGAAGTCTTTTGGGGGAATTATGTAAGGCGCCTTATGTTTTCATTTCTTCTACTTTGAGTATTTCAACTCATCCACAAAGAACTACTTCTCTAGTAATTTTTCCCTGCTGAGGAGTTCCTGTTTTATTTAGACTCAGCTGTAAGAAAGTGACACCACTCAAGCTTCCTCAAGTAATGGGGTTTGGGGCACCTGGGTGGCTCAGTTGTCTGCCTCAGGTCATGATCTCAGGGTCCTGGGATCGAGTCTCATGGTGGGCTCCCTGCTCAGTGGGGAGTCTGCTTCTCTCTCTCCCTCGGCCCCTCTCCCGGCTTGTGCTCTCTCTGTCTCTCTCAAATAAATAAATAAATAAAAATCTTAAAAAAATAAAAGTAATGGGGTTTGTTTCAAGGATATATGTAGTAGTGAGAGGCTGGGACTTCCTTGAACTTGGGGGCAGCTCTTATTTGGGACCTGGGGCAGCCCTGGAGTCTGGGGGCTATAGCCCCCTGCCACAGGAGAGGCTCTGAGTTCTGCCCTGGGCTCTGGTCAGCACCACTGATGCTTTCTTAGCCAGCGGGACTCTGTTTACATCTCCTCCTTTCCCCTCATGCTTCCAAGGGACTGGTCGGTATTTCCCAGTCATGCTTCTGAAGGAGAGAATCTGATTGGCCGAGTAAAATACCATCGTCCTGTGAGACAGAGCCTTTTTCATTTAACTGTTGAACAAATATTTGAGTGCCTACTGGGGGCCAGGCACACAATGATGGACAAATAGACCCCAATTCTTTTCTTCTTGGAGCTCATGGCATAGTGGGGGAGTCGTCAAATACCTGCTCCAAATTAAACAGTATTCAGATACTACCCACATAGATGTAGAAGCGTGACTGGCCAGTCCTGTGCCGGGAGGGATCTGCAGGGCCCTGAGAATGTGTAATGGATAATGAGGCAGGAACATCAGGGAAGACTTTCCAGAACCATGACTTTCGAGCTGTGATCTAATGGATCAGTTAGAGGAGGATGAGCCAGAAAAGGAGACCAACCGAGGGCCAGGGAAGTCGGAGGGAGTAAGGAGAGTATGAGAGCATCCTCTCCTGTGCAAGTCGGATCAGTTGACCCCGGAAATTTCCTTTGCACTTAACGCCCTGGACATCTATCGTGACATTGACAAGCACAATCTTAGTGAGTAATGGAAATGAAGCCGGATTATAATGAAATGACAAGCTAACATAAGGGGAGGAATAGAGATGATCACAGACAACTGTCCAGAAGTTTGCCTGTGAAGGTGACATGGGAATATGCAGGCATTGGAGGGGTTTTGTTTTATTTCATTTCTGAGGTGAGAGACACATTTGCTTGTTTGCAGGTTAAAGGAAAGGGTCCAGTTGAGAGAGGTTGACTATATGAGAGAACAGTAGAATTATCAGTCCCATAAGGTTTTCTGGAAAAGGATCCTGAGGCACACTTGCTGGGTTGGCCTTCTCTGGAAGGAGGGAGTGCTCCCTGCTCCAACCAGTGAAAGAGGGGAGTGGGGCAACGAACATGGACTTCTGCATTCAGTGGCAGGGAGTGAGGGGCTCATAGACTTGGCTTGTATGTGTGTGAAGTAGGAGGCATTGTGTTCTGCCAAGTCAGGCAGGAGCCAAGGAAGTCAGAGGCTGGAAAAGCACAGGTCTTTGAGATTCTCATCACAGAGTGTGGGAGGGAAGTTGATTTGAGAAAATAGTGGGTTTCCTGGTAGCACCAAGAGTCCAAATGAAGTTCGTGGTCATAGCAAAGCATTGTTTGCTTCTTATATGACGTCTGTAGGTACTTCTGCTGCAGGGATGACTCAGGCCACCTCTGAAGCTGCCCCAAAACATACGTAAATTGTGCTCTAAATATGCAGCTGATAGCACGCTACAAACAAGTCTTGAAAATATTGTCTGTATTGATAACACAAGAATAATTTTAAATAAATGTAAATACATTTTCTTATATTTATATAATACCTGAAGTAAACCAAAGTAATGACTTAACAGAAACACAAAAATTGAAAACTTCCCATATTTCTGTCAACTCTCTAAGGGACCCATGTCACATTTTCTGTATCCATTCATCCATTGATGGACACTTAAGTTGTTCCATGTCTTGGCTATCCTAAATAATGCTGCAGTGAACATAGGGTGCATACATCTTTTTGAGTTAATGTTTTCATTTTCTTCAGGTAAATACCCAGAGGTGGAATTGCTGAGCTGTATGATAGTCCTATTTTTATTATTTATTTTTTTAAAGATTTTATTTATTTATTTGACAGAGAGAGACACAGCCAGAGAGGGAACACAAGCAGGGGGAGCGGGAGAGGGAGAAGCAGGCTTCCTGTGGAGCAAGGAGCCCGATGTGGGCCTTGATCCCAGGACCCTGGGATCATGATCTGAGCCGAAGGCAGACACTTAATGACTGAGCCACCCAGGCGCCCTGTTTTTATTTTTTTGAGGAACCTCCATACTGTTTTCCACAGTAGCTGCACCAATTTACATTCCCACGAACAGTGCACAAGGGTTCCCTTTTCTCCACATCCTCGCCAACATTTGTTATTTCTTGTCTTTTTGATACTAGCCATTCTAACAGGTGTGAGGTGACAGCTCATTGTGGCTTTGATTTGCATTTCCCTGATGATAAGTGATATTGAGCATCTTTTCATGTACCTGTTGGCCATCTGTATGTCTTCTTTGGAAAAATGTCTATTCAGACCTTCTGCCCATTTTTTAATCAGATTTCTTTTTGCTACTAAGTTGTAGGAGTTCTTTATATATTTTGGATATTAACCCCTTATCAGATGTATGATTTGTAAATATCTTCTCCCATTCAGTAGGTTGCTTTTTCATTTTGTTGATAGTTTACTTTGCTGTGCAGAAGCTTTTTAGTTCAATGTAGTCCTACTTGTTTATTTTTGCCTTTGTTGACATTGCTTTTGGTGTCAGATCCAAAAAATCATCACCAAGAACCAATGTCAAAGAGTGTATTACCAATTTTTTTCTAGGAGTTTTATGGTTTCAGGTCTTACATTCAAGCCTTTAATCCATTTTGAGTTGACTTTTGTGTATGGTGTAAGAAAGTGGTCCAGTTTCATTCTTCTGCATGTAGCTGTCCAGTTTTCCCAACACTATTTACTCAAGAGTGTCCTTTCCTTATTGTTTATGTTTGGCTCCTTTGTCATAAATTAATTGACCTTCTATATGTGGGTTTATTTCTGGGCTCACTATTCTGTTCCATTGATCTAGGAGTCTGTTTTTATGCCAATACCATACTGTTTTGATTACTATAGCTTTATAATATAGTTTGAAATTAGGAAGCATGTTACCTCCAGCTTTGTTCTTTTGTTCTCAGGATTGCTTTGTCCATGGAATTTGTGGTTCCACACAAATTTTAGGAAGTTTTGTTGTATTTCTGTGAAAAAAAATACTATTAGAATTTTGATAGGGACTGCATTAAATCTGTGCATTGCTTTGGGTAGTATGGGCATTTTAGTAACGTTAATTCTTCCAATCCATGAGCATGGACTATTATCTCATGCAGATTTTAAATAGAACTAAATGAACTCCTATCCAGAAACATACCAGCCTCAGAGTGAGCTCAGTAATGACTATCTACCTGCTGGCCTGCTTTCTTCTAAATGGTGACTACTTCTGCCCTGAGTCTCCTACAGTCCCATCCCAACCCAGGTGTGCTCTTTGGAGGATATGGAAGTTGGGACTTGTCCTACATGGGAAGGATCTCATGATGCAGCTGGCTTTGATTTTGTCTTGCTGTCCTTCACTCCCACTGGCAGGTGAGCGATGAAGGATACTTAGAAAGGGGCTGCAGTGGATTTTTGTGTTTGATTACTTGAAATGCTAGAGTACCAGTCTGAAGAAACCCTACTTAGGCTGGTCTCTTTCCTCCCTGTCCCACTGCCTAAGGCCTCAGGCCGCATGCCCAACCAACATGAGCTCGAAGCTTCCCTCCCCTCAAAATAATGATGGATGTGTGACTGTATGTAATTGATTATCCACTCATAACCTCTTGGTCAGGTCACCAATAGCATTAATTCATGAGAATGACTGGTTGGGCATGGAGCACAGAGCTGATTAGTGACATCACTGTAAATTGCAGATCAATAAAAGGCACCCTTTACATAAAAATCCCTGCTCAAGGCTCTGTTCCTCATCACTTTATCTTCACTTCCTAAAAATGTGCACCCATTTAGAGCGTTAAGGGGAAATCGAGAAAAACACACAAGAAATTTTAGAAGAACTATATCCTGCCCTGGGCCTGATAAGAAATGCAGATTTTGTATGATTTCTTTTAGCAATGTTTACTTAATTTGGAACAAATACCATGGTTGGAACAAATGGTTTTGAAAAAATTCAAAGCGGTTTTTCATCCGAGTACAGCTTTATTTAAGTGTGTTTAACCTAGATGTTTGCTTTGTTCTTGGGGGTTTATAAAACAAGCCACGTGATTCTGAAGAGATAAGTGACCAGATAAGTCACTGTGGGGGAGCAGGGTGGGTGGGGGGGAGAAAAGCAGGAGCTCTGTTGGCCTGGAACTATTTAGGAATTCTACATGGCTTACTGGCCTCAAAGAACAGCAGATCTCTATATCAATAAGTAATAAATGACATTAAAAAAAGGATCCTTTTCCAAAGGAAACTGAAACTACCTTCCAAGTAACAGATAAAAGTAACATCAAAATAAGCTTTTAAAAGAAATATTTGCTCATTGAAGATAATTTTTAAGGTTTCATAGAAAAAAAGAAGGGAGACTACCATAAGCAAAGCATTTCCTGCATTAGAGCTTACAAAACAAAAACCAGCATCTTGGGGCGCCTGGGTGGCTCAGTCGTTAAGCGTCTGCCTTCGGCTCAGGTCACGATCCCAGGGTCCTGGGATCGAGCCCCGCATCGGGCTCCCTGCTCAGCGGGAGGCCTGCTTCTCCCTCTCCCACTCCCCCTGCTTATGTTCCTTCTCTCACTGTGTCTCTCTCTGTCAAATAAATAAATAAAATCTTTAAAAAAAAAAAAAAACAGCATCTTGGTGGTTTTCTTCCATCCCTTTTTTGTCTATGTCACTGATTTTTGAAAAATGGATGTAATTATGCTGCACATGCTACTTTGTATCCTTTTCCCACTTGCAGTATAATTTTTTTCATCCACTATCTAAGTATTATTTTAATGATCTGATTGATGAAAGTACCATGTAGGTATTTGGGCTCCAGTTGGATTTTAAGGCTGCTCTGTTAGACACGTTGTTGCTATTCACATCTCTGTGCAGGAGGGAGTCTTCCCTATCTCTGCACTGTGGATGAGAGCCCATAGTTATGTGTCCAAAGGGATTAACATTCGACGTGCAATTGTTGCGAGGTTATTTTAAGGTAAGGGTGCCTGGTAAACACCTCTTTTAAAGAAAATACAACACATTTAAAAGGAAATACATTGGGAGTGCTTTGAAATCAGTACCAACCTTAAGGTTTTCTCTAAAAGCAGAGGAGGAGGAGGCTGAGGAGGAGACCTTGCTTTTGGTGAATTACAAGCAGACTTCAGCTGTTGCCTGAATATTTTAGGCAATAGACTGATGAGGTTAAACACCCAGTTCCTGGCATTCTCGGCAGCAGCCAGTACCCTGCATCTTGGGGCACTTACACTTAATGAATCTGATGAGAAGAAGTGGCCATGTGAGGGGGTGTGGAAGAGATGCATATAATCCAGGAGTGTTTGGCATTTGCTTTGGAAACATGATGTGATTTTTATTCCATCTATGGGTGTTTATCATTTCTGCAGCAGAGTTCTTGTGATGAGCGCACCAATACTTAGTGGTCTGACTTCCCAGGGTACTCACTGGATCCTCCGCAGGATGGGCCCACAAGGCCACAATGTGCTAATGAAGGGTTCCCTTTACTGAGGATTTTCAAGTCGTCCTTGGTCCTCAGGCCAAGACTCTAAGTGTCCGGCCAGGGGACAGCTGCCATGAGTTGCGTGGATGGAACGTGGCCTTGGGGATTGTTGCAGAAACAGACAGGTGCCACTGGGCATTCTGAGCAAGTCGTGAATGCAACAGAGAAGGGGAACTTCTCCAAGAGGAGTCTTACAAGTTTAGCTCTTTCCTGTTAAACAGAACTTTCAGGGTAGGGGATAGGAAGGCACTGAGATCAAAAAGAACTCAGCACAGACAAAAGAGCCCCTGGCTTGAGGCTGAGGGTTTACAGAGCCAGCCATCCCCTCTGATGTGGGAATGGGAGCTTGTCTCTGCTGTACACTCACTGATTTGTTAGTCCCTGAAGGACTGTCGCTCTTCTCTTCTCGCACTCTCTGCAGTTCCCTGCTTTTCCCTACGATCTGCCTTCCTTCTTGTCAGTAGGATGCAATTCCATTATTATATTGGAAAACGATCTAAAATAGCAGTGGTTAAAAGTTGCTTATGTGGAAACCGAAGAAACAGGTATCCGCCAGTCTCCCCATAGAACCCAGGAGAGCTCCCTGCCAAGGGGAACAGCTTTTCAGCTCTCCAGTGGAATCCATTTATTTTTTGTCATAAGCATTGTTATGCCAATCAAAGGAGCCACAGTGGAGGGAAGAAGGGAGAGAAGGAACTAGCAGAGGCAGAGATGGAGACGGCAAGAAGCAGAAGGGCAGCCTGTGGTCCAGCGGGGAGGAGTCCCAAACACTCACAAAGCAGCCACGGAAGCTCCAAACCTGCTGAGATTTGGTGCCATTTAGTGTAGCGCAAACAGACCCATGCATCCCAGTGACTGACCCCTGAGGGTTTGTCCCTAATACCACTGGGTCCAGTAGTCCTAGTTCTCACTATTCTTTCTGGACCCCACAAAAGGGGTGGGGGACAAAAGGGGTGGAGAGACAATCAAATTATATTTGTTGAAATCTTTTTTCTTTTAATTTTTATTTATTTATTTATTTTTGAGAGAGAGAGCACACGCACAAGCAGGGGGAGTGGGAGAGGGAGAAGCAGGCTCCCCACTGAGCAGGGAGCCAAATGCAGGACTTGATCCCAGG
Source organism: Mirounga leonina (assembly GCF_011800145.1). Lineage (NCBI taxonomy): Eukaryota > Metazoa > Chordata > Mammalia > Carnivora > Phocidae > Mirounga > Mirounga leonina. The sequence continues at coordinate 76,347,654 of NW_023270316.1, read as the reverse complement.
ACCCTGGGATCATGACCTGAGGCGAAGACAGACGCTTAACTAACTGAGCCACCCAGGCGCCCCTGTTGAAATCTTTTTTTTTTTTTAAAGATTTTATTTATTTATTCATGAGAGACAGAGAGAGAGAGGCAGAGGGAGAAGCAGGCTCCCAAGGAGCAGAGAGCCCGATGCTGGACTCGATCCCAGGACCCTGGGATCATGACCTGAGCCGAAGGCAGATGCTTAACCATCTGAGCCACCCAGGCGCCCTGTTGAAATCTTTTTAAGAAAGCAGAAACCCATTATAATTGTTTTAGACTGATTTCCATAGAAAATGATTAATCCTTCTTTCAGCTTATTTGCTTACCAAGAGGTGAACAATGGTAATCTACAAAGAGGTTAAAAATGTGTTATGGCAGACTCCTCCTTTCCCAAGGATGTGGGAAAAATAGCTGGACAGCTTAACTGTGTTAAAAATGTGCTATAAATGCTACTGCTTTGTATGATGATGTCACTATTTCAAATATTTATCTTAGCCCTAGTTTCATTCCAGTTCTAGAAATCAAAACTTCTTTAAAAAAATGTTTCTTAACTCGACATTCGTCCTTTTGCTCCAATATCAAAGTGCTAAATATTTGTAAGCTACTAACTGTTCCAAGTGAAAAAAAAAAAAAAAAGAGGACAGGAATGTTTAAATGCCTTGACTTGGTCAGGTGACAGTGTCCCTTGAACTTGGAGATGCTCTGGAGAAGGGCTTGTGTGCCTGTGACGTCAGGGAGGCAGGAGTATCCTGAGCTGGAGGCTCAGCGGTCGCCCACGGGCTTTGTTCCCACCCCCAGAACGGTAGCTGTTGATTATTACCCCGTCACCTATAAATCTGACTTCTCTGCCCTTTATCTTCAGTCTCTTTGAAATGTTTAAAGCCAGTGGGCCGGTTTAAATATTTACTCATGAAGAAACAAGTTGTGGTTTGTTAAAGGCCATCACTAAATTAAATGAATGTTAGATTAAATACAGTTTATTTAAAAAATATAAAACCCAACAGGCCTGTTTCACTAAGTTACGGACTTCTGCAAATGGAACCGTGATTTGTGGGTGTGCCCATTAAATGCCTAGCATATAAATAAATGTAGAGAAAGCATTCTAACAGTTTATGCCAAACCTATAGTGGAAATACTCAGCGTTTAAGCTTAGAATGCCCTCCCCTTCCTCCGGCAGGGGAGAAGCAGACTCGTGAGGTGGTATATAAGGCCTCACCTTGTGCCAGGAGACCAGAGTTTGGTCCCCGGTAGGCTCACATTCTAGAAGGGACTGGAATATGTCGCCTTCACCAATGGATTGAAATCTTTTTGTTTTTAAACAAGGGTGAATGCCTGGCCACTTCCTACAGCAAGTACTTAAGGAAGGGGATTTAATTTAAGGCACATCATTTTGAGGAGGAAGAACAGAAGCACCAGCAGAGTTTAAAACAGCAAATCTTGAATTCTGAAGGGGACCAGACATTTCATCTGCATTTCTCAGCCTGAGCTTTGCAGTAATTAGTGTTTTCTGAACATGTTTCATTTTCTGTCATGAGACCCAAGAGTTGTGAAATGAAATGTTGAATTTTGTCTTTATATGAGCAAAATCTTCAGTATCAAATCAAAAATGTCATTGGAAACTCATCACTTCTGCAAAGCTTTCCAGTGGCTATAAGAGGCATGCTTTTCTTTAAAATGAGAAAAATCACTTTTTGGTGTTAGGCTGTTTAAGTCAGGAAGCATGTCAGGGAGTACTTTTTGAGTGCCTAATGCTAGTCTAGATACAGTGGAATCAGCATAAGGACATCTCAGCGGTGTTGTGTTTTACCTGCGGATCAGTCTGTCCACACGTTCATTGACAAATACATTGAATGCCTTCTCTGAACACTGATGTGGGCGCTGGGGACCCCGCAGTGAAAAACACAGATGAAATTCTCAGTGCTCAAGGAATTGGCATTCTAATGCTCCAGAGAAAGGATGTTTTTTAAAATAAGGTAATCATGGAAGGCCTAGGTAAAGTGATCCTAGGGCAGGGCCCTGCAGGAAAGGAGGAGGGAGGGAGCTGAGCACCGCGTGTTGGGGCAGAGCCAGCAACACACTTAGCAGAGCTGGAGCCCAGTGAGTGGGGTGGAGGGACTGGGGAGAGGGTATAGACCGAGCGAAGCTGGTAGGCCATTGTAAGGACCCCCGTCTCGCTACAGGAATGACACTGCCTGATTTCACTTTTACGAAGTCCGTCTAGCTGCTGTTCAGAATAGACTTCAGGGGAGCAAGGGCAGAAGCAAGGAGACTAGTTAAACACAATATTTTTAGCTGATACAATAAATGTATGCACTTTAAGAAATAGGCTTTCCACCCTTTTCTCTAAGATTTAATTATTAATTTATTTAATTTAATCATTTAACTAAATTTAATTTAAACACATTTAATTAATTTAATGATTTGTTATATTAATAATATAATATTTGTTATATTTTGCTTGCTCTGTGTGATGCCGAACAAAATCACAGAGGAATAGCATTTGATTGATTTTTTTTCCCCTAAACTCGGGGGAAGCCACAAATTTGGAAGAGGCTAACTGAAGATTTTACATCAGTGCCGAAAGATTTTAGTTCATCACAACTGTTTTCTATTACTTTAGGGCTTAGGGACACAGATGAAGATCTGAACAATAAAACTGGGGGCGTTTCTCTCTAACTTCCAATACTAATTAGCACTGAAAGGACACTCACGTAACTACCCACTTTGATCATCCCAGGACGAATGGAGACCACTATCCACTGGATGTTTCTCATGCGTTAGCTCATGTAACCTCTGTGAAGAGGACGTAATTTTGAGTCCTGGTCCTAGCACTAACTCTCAAACCAGTTATTTAACTTTTCTGGGACCCAGTTTTTTCATGTACCAAATGAAGATTCTAATAATTTTAAAAGAGGAAATAAGACATTGGTTGAATTCCTTAAGCTGTTTCATGTTCCAAGCCTCCAGAAAAGTGGGCTCTTTCCAACTTCACCCAGGGTTTTGTTCTTTACAGTCAGTTATATCAACTGTAAAATTATAAATAAATTAGTGGCAGTATCCATTCTGCTGGACTAGGAGATAGCAAGAAACCCGATCTAGATCCAGATTCCCTTTTCAGCGTAGACCCAGCCATATGAGGCTGTGCAAAAACATGTATGCCTTTTTTTCCTAGTTGGAAGGTAATGGGCAGAAATAATTTTAAGTTTCATCGTCTTAGAATAATTTCACAGGAGATTACTTCTTTAAATACTGCAGTGAGGTAAATAAAAATGATCCACTTTACTAATCACAGGGAACCTGACAATTAGAGGATGCAGAGTCCTTAGGTGAAAGCGTGCCTATCTTGACGCTGCCTTCTCCACTTGGAGGCAGAACGGACAAGGTCATTCTTTCACAAGGACATGGCATCCAGGCGCCTAAATGGAGCCTAGCACTCCAAGGGTTAAGCAGTCTGTGTGGAAGAGGGAGGGCAAGGGCCCAATTTCGTATCTTTGTTCCAGTTCCCAGATGGCAACCCTGTCTGTTAGTCCCAGTTGAAGCAAAACTATTTTTGAGCTTGTGTATCCTTCAGCACAGATGTTCAAGGCCATAATAATGTGTTTCTTTTATGGTGTCCTTTCTGTTTCTTGGTGCAGAAGTTTCAAAGCTTCATTGTTTCGTCGGTCAAATAAACACAGCAAGACCTTACAGGACTGTGGGATAATAAAAAGAAGAACATCCTTGAAAGCAGGAAAAAATTGTTTCACTTTATCGTATGTGCAGAGAAATATTATAGACAATCTGCTGCCATTTTGTGGCTTATAATTTTTTCAGTGTTAATTATGGTGTTTATCATAATTAAAGTACCAAATAGTTATGCTTATAATCTACCCAGCACTGAAGAGAAATTTAAAGTAATGAGCTCGCTCTTTGCATAACAGAGTTTCTCAGAACAGCACAGCACCCTGTAAAAGTCCTGAGTCAACCCCGTGGATCAAAATGTGGTCAATGAAGGCCTGTTCACCTCCCTGACCAGCCACTAGCTCTCCTGTGATAACTGCCTTCTCTGCTCCTCTTCCTTCTTTCTTTCTCCCTCAAAGACATGCATGATAATATTTGTCCTATACAATCCTGGTGGGAAACAGACCTCTAGGCCAAGTGATCTGGAAACAGGATTAAGAACAGAAACGGAGTCTAGTGAAGTAATTTATTCAGTCTCAGCTACTGTGACGTCACCCTCTGGTCACAGGCTCACTACCTGGGATTTTCTCCCTTCCAGGGATGCTTCTTCATGTCATCATGGAGCCTCAGCATCCCCTCTGACCTCCAGCCCTTCAGATAACTCGCTTCCTGCCTCCCAGGCCTTCACAGATATCTGTCTATCCATTGCCAGCCTGAATCCCTCACCCACCACCCCCAGCACCTCTCTTAGCAAAACTCCTGACCCCTTGGTCTGCTTAACCCCACATCACACTTGCTCTAGTCCTATCATTGGGCTGCTGAGAGTCCGTATAGCCCAGGTCCCTTTCACTTCATGGTTGCCTTTCTGATAGTGCATTCCATGACATACGCATCTTAAAGAGTAGAAACTTGGTCTTCTTCATCTGTAATTCTCTTTTGTCCTGTTGAAAAGAAATACAGCTGTTCGGTTCAATGCCTTATAAATACAGTTAATATTCATTTTCCGGATAGAAACATTCACATTTTGGACTAATAAATAAAATCGAAAGCCAAGGGGTGCCTGGGTGGCTCAGTCAGTTAAGCAGTTAAGCAGTCAGCTCAGGTCATGACCCCAGGGCCCTGGGATCGAGTCCCACATTGGGCTCCTTGCTCAGCGGGGAGTCTGCTTCTCCCTCTGCCTCTGGCCTCCCCCTGCTTGTACTGTCTCTCTCTCTGTCTCTCAGATAAATAAATAAATAAATAAATAAATAAAATCTTTAAAAAAAAAATTCAAAGCCGAATTTAAAGAAATTTAAAAAATAATCTCTGCCACTCACTGTTGGTAACAGAGTCAATGGTGATGGAGTAAAAGCACTCCGCCACATCCGCACCCTGAGTTGATCTGTCGTCCCCTTCCCCTGCTGTCTCCCCACCAGTGCTGGGGAGCAAACCACGGAAGATGATGGCTCTGAGTCCACACTTCATCTTCGTTGCTTCGGCAGCTCCCCAGCCAACACTGTGTGGTCCAAGCAAAACAGGCTCCTGTGGCCGCCCAGTGGTCCACAGGGCCCGGCCTGGCAGGACACAGGCCGGTTAGGAGGCCATGGTGTGCAGCTGAGAAGGAGGTGATAAGTGAGAACCAGGGTAGTGGCTGAAGGGAAGAAGAGGAGAAAGATCCCAGCATTCGGAAAGACGATTTTCAAAGCAGTATACAGTGCTGATGTGAGAGAATAGTCTAAAGTCACTCTTTATTTTTCTAGCAATTTAAATACAAAGTACTTATTAGAGCAGTCAAAATGAATGATGACACTGGGTTTTTGGTTTAGGAACAAAACAAAACTATATTGGCACGATTGGCTTTGTACTTGAGTTGTTAAGTACCATCAACTTCCTTTGCAGTGTGAGTCGGCGTCTACGCCAGTCTAATCCATCAGCGTGGTGATGCCTGGAGCAGGGGAGAGGGTCTGGGTGGTGCTGCCAGAAAGGAAAAAGGAGCTTGGCTGCCCCCAGAGACTGGTAAAACATGCTGTCGGAGGCCGTGTATTTAGTTGGAAGAGGTTTGCAATGGAAAATAATGGTCTCAGTTGAAAGGAGAACCAAGCCCAAGTCTACACACACCAAGTACAGACTTGGTACCTTCTGCCTTATTTTTTAAAATCAGTTTTTATAAACACACAGGTTAGCAGTTCAGGTCAGAAAATGCACCAGGCTGTGTTAATGAGAATTCGAAACTGCCACATCTCTACTTAATTTTGTGCCGCGTCCGCTTATTGCCACGTAAATGCTGCTGCAGATTTCCTTGATGACCACAACGCACCCAACTTGGAGGGGGAGTTTGACTCTCCAGGTAAAAATAGAAAGGTAATTGGGGGAGCGAGAAGAGGCATCAGATACAGTAGCGTCACCCGGGATAGAACTTTCCGTTGGTCAGTGTATGTGTTTGCTTGCGAATGCTCTGCTGGGCCAGATGACCTTCCTGGCGTCTTTCTCTTTACCATCTCTTTTCTTTACTCCTCTCAAGTGAGAGTACTTCTCTTCCAATGCTGGCAATCCCAAATGTCCAGCGTGTCCATCTGAGTGCCACCACCCACCTTCAGGAAGAAATAGAGTCAAATTGCCTTGTCCAAGCAACTGGTCTTTTTTCCTGCCATAATTTTGCAGTAAGGGAAGACCATTTAAATACTGGCAGGAGAACCAGACAAATGTACGTATACATGAGAAATCAGAGATTCTCCTCTGTGCCTTCCTTTCAGATACCATTTCTATTCGTGGCTTTTCCTTCAGTACCCTTTTTTTGCATGTAATTTAAATATGTAACATTGTTTTTGCCTAGTGCTTGCTGGTGTTTCTGTTCGTCTGTCACTATGTAGTTAATAAGTCCAAATCATGGTCTTAGTGCTTAAGGAGCTAGGAAGAAAGAAAAATCACATTGTTTTAGTTCATTCTCTCCAAATATCTATACCAGTCATACTTAATGTAAGCCTTTGAAAAAATTTGGAAATCTTGTACAAAAATTGGGCTCATTGTGCAACTAACAGCATGCGTCTCATCCATGCAGAATTCTCTACAGATGTGCTTAAGGAAGAGGAAGTGCAAGTCCTAGACCTTGTCTTCCATGTTCCTCCAGTGAGAACATGAACCACAGGGTGGCTTTAAACTCTCGGCCAGTGTGTCTGAGCTCTGTATCACCAGAGCTATCACTGTAACCGATAGATAATTAAAATTTTTCTTTTTTGCTTATCAAAGGATTTTCTTAGTAATGGTTTTACCATTTCAGTCACAATATTCCTTGAGGTTTAGATATTTTGTTAATTGTTGCTTATTGTTGTATGACATTGCTTAATGTTACCAGTTAGATCACGTTGGTAAGATTCTTTGAGATGCTTACATAAAATGCATCTGAATGTAAGAAATGCATCTAAACTTCTGGAGGGAACTATTTTGGTTTGTTTTTATTGTTAATTTTCCTTCTGAACGTTCCAGTGCTTTAGGGATGTGTTACGAGGACACATGCATGCACACGCAGTTACAAGTAGCTCATTCTGTCGATTTAGTCAATGGCCTATCTACTACATAGGTTGTTTCAACTCGGTTAAAAGACAGTCCAGGTTCTGACATAATAATAATTACAATACAGTGTCTGATTCTGAATAGTAATGGGGCAAAGCATGGCTAATACAGAAGTTTTACTGTGTATGAGGAACTATGCCAACCCTTTTAAGTGCATTACTTCATCTAGTTCTCACAAAAATCCTGTCAGGTTGATATCGTTATATCCTGATTTTACCAATAAGGAAACTGAGGCAAACAGCTGTTATTGCTGGTTATAGGGCTGCTGGTAAATGGCAAAGTGGGGATTCGAATCCAGACTGTTCACGACCCAGCTCTTAAACATTAGAATGTGCAGTGCTTTACAGTAAGTTTTAAAGCCGGAAAAAGACGGAAGGAAGAAAGGATGAAGACGTGCTGGTATAAATGTATGACATATGGACTAGTGGAGGGAGGCTTCTGTCTCAGTCCTTTTTAAAGATTTAATCTATGATCCTTCAGAAGCAAAGTGCCTACATTGGTCAACAAGCAATGCTTCCAGCTCTAGTCGTACCTGCCAGCAGATTCCCAGTAAAAACAGCAGGTCAGACCTCTAGAGTATGTGTCTTTGCTATTTTAGTTCTCACTTAGTAAATTCAGGTTCATGTAAACACAACTTGAATATGCTCTTGAATATTTGAGCAGTCTATTGCTAGAATCTCGTTCAGTTTGTTACTATGTATATTAATTTATCTGGATGGTCATTGGTACCATTTTCTACTTCATCAGTGGGTCTAATTAAAAGCAACTATTCTGTATAACTAAAATAGTGATGCTGCATTCTTATCTTTAACCCTTTGATTCATAACAGTGTTCTGTCAGTACCAAATTATTAACAATTGATTGCCTTATTTTACTCTCCGAGAGATGGTTTAAAACCACGGACTTTAGTCAAGATTTTCTATGAACAGAGATAAAGTTGCAAATAAGAACTGATAACTAATAGGCCTGTTTTTTAAAGAACTTTATAATTTTCTAATTACACACCTCTTCTAAGAAACTTGGTGCAGTGTTTTGGTGAAAGCTTTCCAGAAGGCAGTAAAAGGCTTTGATATTCATATAACTCATGTTTTAATTGCAGTATTTGGACCTTTCCTTCTATAATTCAAAAGGTAATAATGGAATAACTGGAATCATTTTAGAATATTGACTATAACCATATATTTTTTCTTTTTTTTATTATGTTATGTTAATCACCATACATTACATCATTAGTTTTTGATGTAGTGTTCCATGATTCATTGTTTGTGCATAACACCCAGTGCTCCATGCACTATGTGCCCTCTTTAACACCCAGCACCAGGCTAACCCATCCCCCCACCCCCCCTCCCCTCTGGAACCGTCAGTTTGTTTCTCAGAGTCCATAGTCTCTCATGGTTCCTCTTCCCCTCCGAATTCCTCCCCTTCATTTTTCCCTTCCTACTATCTTCTTCTTTTTTTTTTTTTAACATATAATGTATTATTTGTTTCAGAGGTACAACGGTCTGTGATTTAACAGTCTTACACAATTCACAGCGCTCACCATAGCACATACCCTCCCCAGTGTCCATCACCCAGCCACCCATCCCTCCCACCCCCCACCACTCCAGCAACCCTCAGTTTGTTTCCTGAGATTAAGAATTCCTCATATCAGTGAGGTCATAGGACACATGTCTTTCTCTGATTGACTTATATTTTTAAGTGTCTTGTAACAGAGAGTAATGTTTGTTGATAATCTAAGGGAAATTACTATTTAAATGACTTATTACAAGAATATGACATTAAACGTAAACATGAAGGACATTCCTTAGTGCTTTGAATTTAAGAATGGATATATTTTCCCCCTCCCTCCCTGCTCCTCCAAGAAGGGCATTTCACATTTTCTTCGTGGTTTCCTCCCAACAAACATGGTAACAGGCTGTTAATGGCAATAAAACAGTGATGGGCAGGCAGCCCAGAGGAAGACAGAAATTGATTCAGTCAGAGCTGGCCGATGAAGAGACGGCTCAGAGATCCTTCATGGAAGCTCTCAGGGTCACCTGCTCTGCACTGCTCTCAATAACAGAATAGCCTCCATCCCCTAATGCCACAATCAGAGAGCCTGTCAGTGCCATTACAATATACTAGATTTCATATAGATAGATTTTTTTTGGTTCCAGGGATATCTTTTCAGCTTTCACATTCCACTCTCTTTACATTCGGTGGCCCTTAGATACAACTTGGCCAGGTGGGAAATAAAGATATAAAAGCTTACTTCTTAGGGCTGCATCCTATTTATAATACAGCCATATTTGTAAATCATCTGTATTAGTATTAAAAGAAAGCAAGCTTGAGGCCACTTTGGGACTCTGCCTTCATTCACTTGCATTTAAATTACAAAAAAACTGGTGATTAGTGTGGTGCCTTGAAGAGAAGTTACAAGAAGGAATCAGGCTGGAAAGTTCTGTATTTATCAATAGATGTGAGTTACAACATGGCTCAACAAAGGAAAGGGGCTTGCAAAGCTGTGCTATTTTTGATGTGCTCTCAGCTCAAAAAAGAAAATCATTAAAAACATTTAGGGCACTACCTTGGAAACTCAGCACTCGAGCATGTTTGAAACTGGCCTGACATGATGAATTTTTGGTTCTATGTGCACACAATCGACTATCCTAGATACAGGTGTGGGATGATACTCTGTCTGGTGTTCACTAGTCTCAGATCCTGGTAAACAGATGTCAAGCTAAAAATATAGATAGATAAAAATATGGATATAGATATATCTAAAAATATAGATGCTTCACAAGTAAAGTCAGAACAATTCCTTAGGAAAAAGATGCAGATCCTGGTCTGATCTTTCTATCATTCATTTGAAAAATTAATCTTGCATAAGTAATGGGATCTTGCTTAAGTCGTGATTGCTATTTATTAGATTATGCTAAGTCAAATAAGTCAAGTAGAGAAAGTCAATTATATGGTTTCACTTATTTGTGGAACATAAGGAATAGCATGGAGGACATTAGGAGAAGGAAGGGAAAAATGAAGGGGGGGAATTCGGAGGGAGAGATGAATGAGACTATGGACTCTGAGAAACAAACTGAGGGTTTTAGAAGGGACAGGGTGGGGGATGGGTTAGCCCGGTGATGGGTATTAAGGAGGGCACGTACTGCATGGAGCACTGGGTGTTAGGCGCAAATAATGAATCATGGAACACTACATCAAAAACTAATGATGTAATGTATGGTGATTAACATAACATAATAAAATAAAATTTAAAAAAGAAAAAAAAACTTCCACTGAGCTTTGCTCCTATAATTTTACTTTGTGACATCATATTTTTAAATCACATTTTGGTTTCATCTTAATTCAAAAATTCATCCAACTATAAATTTTTCCAGTGGCTACAATGGGCAAGGTCACTAATTTTTTTTTAAATCACAAACCTATTTAACTTTCTGCCGGAATATTAAAATTTGCTTTCTATAATTAGTCCCTAAAATAAAATATCATGATTTAGCCTAGTTATTTAAGAATCAGAATTCATCCCATTAAACTTTGGTTTACTACTTCCTTCTTGAAATGCATCTTTTCCAGGCTACCTTGACACCATTCCTGCTCATTTTCTTCTGATCTCACAGGCTAGCTCCTTCTCTTCCATCAGATGTCCTAATTTCAGAATGTACCTGGCTTCTTTGCTAGGTCCTTGATTTTTATCTACATTATACACGGAGGGGCTTTTAACAGTCCTTTGGCTTTGGGTATTATCTGTGCACTCATGATTTTCAAATTTGTATCTCCGGTTACTATCTCTCTTCCACCTTGCTTGTACAGCCACCTGCCAACTCAACAGCTCCACGTGGGTGGATAATAGGTATCTCAAACTTAACATTTCAAAACAGAATTTTTTATTCCTTACCTCCCCACCCCCCCACCATCCCTAAAGTTTTCACTCTCCCAAAAAATAATAAATGGCGCCATAATTTGCCCTGTGGTTTACAGAAACCTAGGCATCATTCTTGGTTCCTTCTTGCCTTGCATCTAACTCACATTCAGTATATCCAGTTGCTCTTACAACAAGTATTTCTCAAATATAGACAGTCGACAACATCTTCCTGGTTATAACTTAACTCGACCCATCATCATCTTCATCTGAACCACTGCAGTCCTTCCCACCAGATGTCCTTCTCTCTTTCCTTCTGCAAGCGGTCATCTTTCTAAAGTGTAAGTTAGATCTTGTCACCTTCCACACCCTAAACCCTCCAATCACTTCTTGTTCTTCTTTCCTTATGGTGATAAAACTTGCCATTTGTAAATGCACAGTTCAGTGGCATTAACTACATCCACAATGTCTTGCAACCCTCACCACCATCTACTTCCATAACTCTTCATCACTCCAAACAGAAACTCTGCCAATCAAGCAATATCTCCCTGTTCTCCTCCCATCTCCGCCCTTTGTAATGTGTGATCAGCTTTCTGACTCCATCAGTTGACCACAGTGGTATGGGTTTATTTCTGAATCCACATAATCATACCCCATTGGTCTGTATGCCTATCCTTATGTCAGTACCATACTTTTCTGATTACTATAGCATTTATAGCAAGTTTGGGATTTGGGAAGTGTGAGTCCTCCAACTTTGTTCTTTTTCAAGATTGTTTTGGCTATTTAGGGTTCCTTGAAGTTTAATATGAATTTTAGGATTTTTTTCATTCCTTAAAAAAAAAAAGCCATTGGTATTTTGACAGAGATTGCATTGAGTTATGCATATCACTTTGTTATTTTTTTAATGGATTTTTTGTTTAAATCTGGACTTTTTTTTTTTAAGTAAGCTCTATGCCCAATGTGGGGCTTGAACTCACAACCCCGAGATCAAGAGTTGCTTTCTCTACTGACTGAGCCAGCCAAGCACCTTATGTGTGTCACTTTGGGTTATATTGTTATCTTAACAATATTAAGTATTCTAATCTATGAACATGGGATGTCTTTCCATTTATTTTGGTCTTCTGTCTTTCCACAATGTTTTGCAATTTCCAGTGTACAAGGTAAAAACCTCCTTAGTTAGATTTATTCTTAAGTATTTTAATCTTTTTGATGATATTATAAATGGGATTATTTTCTTAATTTCTTTTTTGGATTTTAGTTCTAATAGTTTTTTTGTGGAATCTTTAGGGATTTCTATGCATAAGATCAAATCATCTGTGAACAAGGAAAGTTTTGTTTCTTCCTTTTAAATTAGGATGCCTTTTATTTCTTTTCCTTGCCTAACTACTCTGGCAAGGACTGCTACTACTGTGTTGAATAGAAGTGGTAAAAGCAGATATCGTTGTGTTCTTCCTGATGTTAGGGGAAAGTGTTCAGTCTTTTACCATTGAATATGACGTTGGCTGTGGGTTTTTCATATATGACCTTTATCATGTTGAGGAAGTTCCTTTGTCTTCCTAATTTATTCAGTATTTTTATCATGAAAGGGTGTTGGATTTTGTCAAGTGCTTTTTCAGTGTAAAATTTAGATGATCATGTGTATTTTTCTCCCTTTCATTTCATTACTGTGTATTATATTGATTGATTTTTATATGATTAATCATCAGTGCCTTCCTGGGATAAATCCCACCTGGTCATGGTATGTAACCCTTTAACATGCTACTGAATTTGGTTTGCTACTATTTTGTTGAGGGTTTCATGTCTATCTTTATAAGGGCTCTTGATCTGTAGTTTTCTTTCTTTGGAGTGCCTTTATCTAGCTTTAGTATCAGGGTAATGCTGGCCTCCTAGAAAGTTTGGAGGTGTTCTCTCTTAATGTTTTTGGGAAGAGTTTGAGAAGGAGTGATGTGAATTCTTCTTTAAATATTGGTAGAATTCAGGGCACCTAGGTGGCTCAGTTGGTTAAGCGTCTGCATTCGGCACAGGTCATGATCCAAGGGTCCTGGGATCGAGCCCCACGTCTGGTTCCCTGTTCAGCGGGGAGCCTGCTTCTCCCTCTCTCTCTGCCCCTATTCATAGAATTCAGTGGGGCCATCAGCTCCTGGGCTTTTCTTTGCTGGGAGGTTTTTGATGACTGAGTCTGTCTCCTTACTTCTAATAGGTCTTTTCTGATTTTCTATTTCTTCTGTTTTGTTTTTGTTGGTTTGTATATTTCTAAGAATTGTCCATTTCATTCTGGTTTATCCACTGTGTTGGTGTACAGATGTTCATGGTATTCTCTTACAATCCTTTTTATTTCTGTAAAGTCAGTAGCAATGTACTCTTTCATTTCTGATTTTAATAATTTATATCTTTCCCCTTTTTTTAGTCAATCTGAGGTTTTGTCAATTTTGTTGATCTTTTCAAAGAATCAACTCTTAGTCTTGTTGATTTTCTCTATTATTTTTTCTATTCTCTATTTGTTTATCTCTGCTCTAATGCTTATTATTTCCTTCCATCTAGCTTTTGGTTTAATTTGCTCTTCTTTTTCTAATGTCTTTGAAAGCTGAAGTTTAAGTTATTCACTTTAGAGCTTCTTTTTCAATGTAGATATTTACTGCTATAAATTTTCCTCTAAGCATCACTTTTGCTGCATCCTATAGGTTTTGTTATGTTGTGGTTTTGTTTTTATTCATCTCAAAGGATTTTCTAATTTCCTTTGCAATTTCTTCCTTGACCCATTGATTATTTAACAGTATATCATTGAATTTCTTCATATTTGTGAATTTTCCAGTTTTTTTTTCTGTTACTGATATCTAGTTTCATTCCATTGTGATTAGAAAAGGTATTTTGTTGGGCACCTGGGTGGCTCAGTTGGTTAAGCGACTGCCTTTGGCTCAGGTCATGATCCTGGAGTCCCGGGATCGAGTCCCGCATCAGGCTCCCTGCTTCTCCCTCTGCCCTCTTCCCTCTCGTGCTCTCTGTCTCTCATTCTCTCTCTCTCAAATAAATAAATAAAATCTTAAAAAAAAAAAAGAAAAGGTATTTTGCATGATTTCAATTTTTAAAAATTTATTGAAATTTGTTTTGTGACATCACATATGGTCTATCGTGGATAATAATCCATGTGCCCTTGAGAATGTGTATTCTGCTATTGTTGACTATATCCTATTATTCTTAGAATAGAATCCAAACTCCTCACTACAGTTTCTAAATCCCTACATGAACTGACCCTGACCAGCTTCTCCAACATCATCTTCCTCCACTCTCCTCTTAGTTCTTGCTCAGGAAATACTTCCATTTACTGAATTATTAATTAACTTAATGTTTTAGTATAATAATAATGTGTCTTTGGATAGCATGTGAAACAATATATCTTTGTGAAAAGTTTTAAAATATATGGGAAAAGCTTATATGTGAATCTTAATAGCAGCATTATTCACAATAACCAAAAAGTGGAGACACCCCAAATGTCCATCAGCTGATGAATGGATAAACAAAAGTGGTATATCCAAACCATGGAATGTTATTCAGCCATAAAAGGAATGAAGTTCCTATACATGCTACAAAATGGTTGAACCTTGAAAACATTATGCTAAGTGATAGAAGCCAGACACAAAAGGCCACATAATATTGTGTGATTCCATTTATATGAAATATGCAGAACAGACAAATCCACAGAAAGCAGATTAGTGCTTGCCAGGAAGTGGAGAGAAAGGAGAATGGTGATTGATTGCTTAATGGGTATGGAGTTTCCTTTTGAGGTGATGAAAATGTTCTAGAATTAATGGTGATGGTTGCACAACATCATGAATATACTCAATGTCACTAGTGGTAAATGTTATGTTATATATATTTTACCACAATAAAAAAAATCAGTCCAGTTTAAATATATATGGGAACACACAGAAAAAGCTTATTTTGGAATAATATTTCTATCAGCTACTAAAAAACAAACCACATAGTTCTAAGACCAAAGTCTAAAATGAAAAAAAAAAAAATGATGAAGGCTCACTCTTTACATTTATCCAGTCAGAATGCTTGGTATAAAGTGGATTAAAAAAAAACCAACTATTTTGTTTGGTGACAGACTCTTTTGTGGTACATCTGGAATTCATATGTTGAGTGTTAACATAGATATTTTTGTTTAGCCAGTTTAGATTAACAAGATAAAGCTTACACTCCAGAACTGTATCCTTGCCCTCAGTTAACGTTGCAAAGAGCTCTTTGTTAATATTTTTTTATTAAAGAGCATTGTTAGAAATAGATTCATTGGGTTTTATTTTGTTAAACCTTTATTTGACATGGGATTTTTATTGGTGGTCGTAGAAGAGCACAGAAAGGAATGGATCGAATTACAGTTTAGTTGAAACAAGTGAAAAAGTCAAAGATAAAATATTTCAGTGAAAATTATTAGGAAATGTCTAAATTGTATGTTTATATTTCAGACCTAGTTGTTATTTGAATTGCATGTGCCAGAACATGGTCATCAATGCTCACACTTCCAATTCTGTTGGAGTGACATGTCATAGGGCAGGAAACCTGATGTATTATTTGCATATGCTAAACTCTCTGATGAAAACACAAGGCATCATTGAAATCTTGAAAACGGAAGCTTAGAAAGCATAGTTCGCTTACAACTTGTTCTTCCCTACTATATTTATTTGATACTCATTTAATTATATCGTAGAGACCTTAAAAATAACGTTTAAAAAGGCCATACATTATTTTTCCCTGCAAAAAAATACAATAGCCTCTTTAATCTTGGGGATAAGACAGTTTGAATTTGTGAAGCTAGATTTGTGTTTTTAAATTAGGTCATGTTAGGGTGCCTGGGGCGCTCAGTGGGTTAAGCGTCTGCCTTAGGCTCAGGTCATGATTTCAGGATCCTGGGATTGAGCCCCTCATCGCATCAGGCTCCCTGCTCAGCGGGGAGCCTGCTTCTCCCTCTCCCCCACCCCCACTCATGCACTCTCTCACTATCTCTCTCCCTCTCAAATAAATAAATAAAATCTTAAAAAAATATTAGGTCAAGTTATATTGTATATGTTAGCTGATTACTTAGAATTTACCGGTTTGTGCAAAATTTCAGCCAAGAATCCTTCACACTATAGTAAATTTTTTGCTCTACATGGTTGGAAAAAGCGTAACATAATTTACAAAAAAAAAAAAAAGCAACACAAAAAACAAACAAAAGAACCATAAGTTTTAGAGTCAGACAAACCGGGCTCAAATCTAGATCCAACCACCCAGTATTTGTTTGAAATGAAAAAAAATATGTATGTATGTACAGCCTTCTTCATGGACAAAACCGTCACTGTAAAGGATTATTATGACATCTCAAAAGTGAGTAAGTAAGGGTCTGGCCCTCTGTAGGTGTTTGGCATATGGAAACTGTGATGGTGTGATGGTGTGATAATCTAGGTAACTGCCTCCAAAAAATAACAGTTCTCTAGATGCTCATGGCATTTTCCCCATACTTCTACATAGTTTTAGGGGGAGATGCTCAGTAAAAATGTAAGATTAGTATGCCTGGTTTGATAAAATGATAGGAATGCTTAATCATCACCTTTATCCAATTTAGCTAGTAATCAGTTTCCAAAATTGACTTGAAAGCAGCTTTCGCTGGAAGATGTGGTTGGCCTCCCGAAGGTCCTCCCCTTTTCTAACCTCTTTGGTCATTCACTATAAATTAGTCATCATGATGTATGCATTGTTAAGTAAGATTATATTTGGCATATAATAAATAAAATAAGATCCCTTTGTGATGAGTCCATGGAGTGCTAATTAAAATTGATTAGAGAAGGTGAAGTTTTTATTTCGTATTCATTCTGTGGTTATATATAATCCTCAAGGTTTGTGTATTGATAAATCCGAGCAACGCTTGCTCTTCCACCTGTGGTCACATTAACATCACATAAAGAACATGCCAATGGAACTATTATTTGTCACCAGCTGTTTCCATCTGCACTGTCACCAACAATGTAGCCAAGGGTGGAAGCATATGAGGCAAACATTGTTGGCAGAATCTCACCTTATTAATTAGAGAGGTCCCTATTAAATAAACCTTTGGATACTTCAAGTTTTCCAGTTTCTTTCACATTCATTCATCCCATCATTGATCAAATACATATGGGCACCAACTATGTGCCAAGAACACTTGCAGGTGTTGTAACTCTGGTAGTCGACAAAACTGACAAAAATCCCTGCCCTTATGGAAGCTGGATTTAGTGAGAGGTGAAATTGATTAGGGTAAATGCTAAGTTGCTGTTACAAGGAGACCCCAAAATATGGCCACTTAATAAGACAGATGTTCCTCTCTGCATTCTGCAGGCCAGCATGGTGGAGCGGGTCCGCTGCAGAATATCATTCAGAGGCCAGTGGCTTGCTCCCCAGCACTTTGCCAGTCTTTGGATATTTTCCTCATCTATAGGATCAGGACTGGCCATAATCCAGCCATAGCCTGCTTGCAGCCCACAGTGAAGGGGAGCGCTGGGGCAAGCAATTTGTCCCTAAATCGGAGATGACAGATACTATACACATCACTTCCGTCCATCCCTCCCATTCCCTGTTGACTCTGATTTCGACATATCATCATGCCTAGCTGCAAAGGAGGCTGAAAAATATGGCCTCTGGCTGGGCTCAGCTTAAACACAAGCCCAGCGGGTTGTGTTCTTTTGCTCCCACCGGAGGGGAGAATGACAATGAACCAAACAAGTTAAACACATAAAGTGCCGGATGGCAGGTAAGTACTAGGAAGGAAAAGCCAGCAGGGAAGGGGGTAGGAAGCCCTGGTGAGATACTGTAGTTTTAAAAGAGTTTGGTGGAGAAGCCTCACTAAGTAGGTGATGTTTGCAGAAGGGCAGCTGAAGGAACGATCTGTGCAGCCCGGGATGAGCCTTGCTGACAGGCAGCGATGGGCAGGAGAGGTCTGTGGGGAGGGAGGGATTGCGGAAAGAAGCGAAGAGGTCAGGGTTGTCAGAGGTTGTAAGAGGTCATCTTTTGGACTCATTTTTGAGTTTAAGATGCATATCCCCATCCAAGTGGAGATGTTCAATAGGCTGTTGGATAGATGAATCTAGATTTCAGGGAAACAGCTTAGACCGGAAATAAAAATTTCAGAGTAGTGAAATACAGCATCTACTTAATCTTATTCTTTAATGTGAAGGTCATGGCCATTTCTGTAGGAAGAAATCAGCCAGACCACAGATAGATCACGAGACTTTCTTAATAACCAACATATCCCAGTGTGCCTGGCAGCTAGCTCCATAGGAGCTCATCTGGCCCGAGAGACACTTTCACTGAGCCCTCAGCCTCACTGTTGGTGGCTCTCGGTGTCTGCATGATGAGCCACTACTTAATCTTGTCTATGAGGAAACCAAGCTTCAGAGAGGAGGAAAGTCTTGTCCATGACCAGGGTGAAAAGTAGTGAGAGCTAGAATTGGGAGCCCAGTTTCCTTCCTCCCAAGCCAGCCCTCCCTTTGTCAGGAGGATACGCTGGGAAGAAGGATCTTCTGTTTAGTGGGTTTTAAAATAGCCTGCTAGGAAGTTGGCATGGTTAAACATGTAGGGAGATCAGTAGGAAGCAGAACTATGGAAGTACCGATGAAACCTCGCAGAGTGCACGTGGGAGCCTGATGCTTCCCACCTGTCCCAGGCTCAGTCGTCTTCGTAAACATGCCTCTCTTCCCCGCCTCAGTGACACTCAGGCATTGTTCCACGTGCCTGCCACCGACATCCACGCTGAGGCCGAGGGGCCCTGAAGTACTCTCCCAGGGCAGGTGCCCTTGTGCAGAACTGGCTTCATGCACGCCCGGAAGGTTTGCTGTTCGGAAAGTCCCCAGATCTCTCCATGGTCTGGCTGGTTTTTCCCTGCAGAAATGAGCATGGCCTGCACATAGGCATGGACCACATTTTGCTCATCTTCCCCTGGCAGAAAGTTTTACTCACTTACAAGCTACGTGCCCCCACGGACCAGTGCGGTCCACTGGTTTCAGGTCTTGAGTACCCTCACTTTGCTGTATAGACTTGAGCAAACTACCCAAAGTCTTGGTTTCCCCATTTATACAATGAGGGCCATCAGTGCATTCTCACGGCTATGCCGGCTTGTAAAGGGAGCAAAAACACTGGAGGTATGTGAGCAGTGTCCAGGGGTCTAGTGAAGCCCATTTCGGTCAAGTCAAGCCTGCGCATTGAGTTCCTAATTTGCAGCTTCTGAGGGGTCCCTCTTCTAAGACCTTTCCATGACTCGTCAGAGTCCAGTAACGCAGATCTCCCCACTATATGCGTCTCTCCAGCTATATTCTGAAGCTGCTTAGGGGGTGAGATATGAAGAGAGTATCTCTGCAACTGGGATATTTTGCACCTTGGTCACACTCCAAAGAGGGTAAAAGTGAACTTGTATAAAAACACTTGCCAGACTTTGTTGACGACCTCTCTTTTCTCTTCTTCTTCGATTCAGATTCTCATTCAACTTACTTAATGTCTCGAAGGATGTCTTATTCACAGTAGATAGTATGTGATTGTTCCGCTGAGCTGAACTCCTAAGGAAATGTATAATATAACATTGCACTTATCTAATGTAATATAAAATTTAAGCTAAGAAAACAGTTCTCACTCTGAAGTAACTTTGCCAGAGGGTAGTGCTAAGATTATAGTGGAATTTAATAACTTAGTTAGGGTAAGAGATGCCTTTGTATTCCAGAAAAGTTAAAACTTTCCAAAGACTATGGACATTCCTGTTCCCAATTCTTCAGAAGTACTATCAGAATCCTAATAAGGTATGGGTAAAATTCCTTGCAGGCATTCAATACACTTGGTCAGCTATGGACAGGGAATTCAGTCGAGGCATGTGGGTGGAAAGAATCTTTAATCTCAGTATCATTGCAGCGGTCACAGGTCAGCAAAACAATACTTTTTAGTTTGTACTAGATAAATCTTTTTCTGAGAAATTCTCAGCAACACCTCAATTAACCAGAACTTAACAGAGTAGAAGCCACTTCATATAATTGGCACCAACCTCCTCCTCCCCCCCACCCCCGCTTTTTTTACTACTCAAATCAAAAAGATTTGATCAACATCAGAAAGGAAACAGGCTTTTAGCAGAAACTTATGTGAGTGAGTTTCTAGGGTTGTTCTTAAATCAAAAGATAGGCAGCCCTATCTCCCATAGCATCCACATAAATGTCTGCATTGTTGTATGTGATGATTGAACCTAAAAATGATGAGCCCATTTCCTATAAAATAGATTGTTTGCTGGTCATAAACTTGTACATATAAACAAAAAATCTAGAATGTGGTTTCCAGAGCCCTGATTCCCATGGAGACCTCTCTGAGAGGGTGTCTGAGTTTAAAAAGACACCTTTTCTTATATAGGTGTCAAACGTTGAGAGGTAAAACTACTGTATTTTTCTTGTTCATCTTCAGATGCTACTTCCAGGGAAATGTATAGAGAAGGGGCTTACTGAGTGCACTTTTTAAAAAAAATCAATGTTATTATGGCAATTCAATATCATTGAGATTACAATATTAGTACCCTACCATGGAAAGATACGTATTCCTAAGACTTCTACAATTAGTTTGGGGAAAATAAATGCTGAATCACAAACCAACAGACTCAAAATCCTCATTGGGTGCATTTTAGCATGTTTATAAAGCAGAAACATTTCCTTTCATATGAAGGTAAGTAAGATGACTAATTTACTTTCAAAGAAGTTCAACAAGAACTTAAAGGATTCTAATCGTGATTCTACTTTAACCCGAAGTCCCAATTCTTAGTAGCGTTTTCCTGAATATCCAATACTATGTGAATTGATGAGCTTAACTTGATAGTTACAACAGCGTTAAGAACTTTGAGATCTTCAGCTCAAATCACGTACTGTGTTTCATTCTGACAACAGCTCTTGCTAAAGCCCTGCATTGTGTGGAGCTGGGTTATTTGATGAAGAGTTTTCAGCTGATCTCGCTCTGAAGTCAACCACCTTTCTCACAAACATAAGCGAGATGGCAGTTTTCCACAACTGTACTATTTGGTCCAAAGAGATAAGAGTTACATCTCCCAGATCCCTTACCCTGCGGTGTAGTCAACTATTTCCCTTGCGCAGGATATAAATTCCTCTTCGGTTATTGATTTGTCAGTGTTTGTACAGCTGTGCCTGTGTTCATACATCCTCTTGTGAATTTGTCCACTGATAGAGGCTGTTTCAGATTTAGATTTAATCTCTATTAGGCCAGGGATGCAATTTGTTTAGCTTGCTGTATGCTGAACTTCAGTATGTGCTGCTTGGTGATTATAGGATGTCTACATAGCTATAAGTGGTAACTATTTTTTATGAATATTAAACATGTTTACAAACAAATATCCTTTAAAATGTATGACTGGACTATGATTCCTAATCATCCAAGCCCAAGGCGTATGGTGTCATTCTTAGGTGCCTTCTGGGCGGCAGTCAGAAACTTTTATCAGTGTGGCCCCAGAATCATTGAGCCTAGAAATACCAAGACTTGATGTTCCCAGATGATCACTCCTGCTATCATATTTTTGTGATTCAATATTACTAACCCAGAAGTTTCTCTCTGGTTCTAGCCTCAAGTGTCATACAGTGGAAATCAATCTTACAGGGTTGGGGGGATATGTAGCCAGGGACGAGAAGAAGGGTGCCATCTGATGAGTTGGCTTGTGTTTAGGAGCCACGCTGCACAAATACAGATACAAACATTGAACGTCTCGAGTTGTTGTGTCCGTCCAATAGCCATGAGCCACATGTGGCTAATGAGCACCCAAAATGTGCTTAGTCCAAAAGGAGATGGTGCCGTCAATGTGAAATCACATTGGACTTTGAAATTTTTGTACAAAATAGAGGATGTAAAATATGTCATTAATAATTTTCATATTGAATACATGAATACATAATATATTTTAAGATCTATTAGGTTAGGTAAAATAGATTAATTTTTCCTCTTTATTTTTCTTTTTTTAACATGGCTTCTAGACAACCTAAAATTACATGAGGGGCACATGTTACGCTTCTCTCAGGCCACAGTGGTCTGGAGTAACCCTCAGCCTCAGGGGAGCTCCCACTGAGTGGCGCTCAGGAGCTGAGAGCATCCAAAGGGGAGGATGAGGGCCCACCTCACTTGGGCGGGGGGTACCCAGAGGAAGAGAAAGCATAACTGCCCCTCTGTTTAGGGTTCAAGCTCCCTCAAATTCTTTTCGGGTTAGTTAGTAGGTTCTGAAGTGACTGCACTGAATATAGATTTCTGACCCAAATGAGTTCATTCTTCCCAGTACCCTAAAAAAGTTAAGTGCTAATTATTATCATCATGAATAATAATAGCAATCAATAGCTAATGATTCTAGAGCACTGAGTAAGGGGCTGTTCTACATGCTTTATCTGATAAAACATGATTTCATTTTTTCAACAGCCAGGTGAGACAGGCCCTCTCCCTACCTCCATAGAACAGAGGTGCGTGTGAGACTCCAAGAGATTAATTGCTCAGGGTTACACATCCAGAGATTAACCCAGGCAGTGAGATTCCAGAATCTTAGCCCTTAACAATGACACAATACCTCCCTCTAAAAGAGAATGTCTTTCTTGACACTTGAACATGTTACTGGGCTGCCCTGCAACAGAATAGCAACACTATTCGGTTTTTTCTCTAAAACTTAGATGTTGTTCAGTCATTCAACAGCCAGGCATTAAAAAATGCTTACTGTCTCAGAAATTGGGAGTTACTATTAGCTTGTGAATGACTTTTTCCTTATTTTTCCCTCAAGTTGCCCCCAAAAGCATCCCTTAATTCAGTGTGCTTGAAATGTAGGTAGTCTAATTCCAATTAAATCGCAAATATTACATACCTACGATGTGCCAGATGCTGTGTCAAGCACTGGGAGACAGAGAACGATGAGGAATTCCATCTTGCCAACAGCTCTGGTCTAGCGGGCCTAAAAGCACATCCTGGCAACGCAGTGTGTTGAGAGTTGTGTGTCCACAGCGCTGTGGGGAAAGGAGGAGGGACACATCCACACACTTTGGGGTATTAAAGAAATCTTCTAAGAGGAGGGAGCACTAAGCCTTCTTCAAATACCTCCTCTTGTTTTCTGGGGTCTTTCTTACATCACATGAAGGCCATTAATAAAAGTGGCCACCAAGATGGGGGTAAGCATCCGAGTCTCCTGGGTTGTTGAGAGTCTGCTGACTCCATTCCTGCGGTTTCCAGGTACCAGCAAGGTCAACCTCGTGAAGATCCCATCCACGGCCTCCAGCCCACGGGACACAGCCCTGGCGGCCGTAATCTGCAGCGCCCTGGCCACCGTCCTGTTGGCCCTGTTCATCCTCTGTGTCATCTACTGTAAGAGGCAGTTTATGGAGAAAAAACCCAGCTGTGAGTGTTGAACTCTTTCTGTTTCTTAGCATTTGGGTGAAGTGTGTTTATCATCATTGTCACCGAAGGTTCCACGAGGCCTTGACCGAGACCACAGTCAGGAGCTATTAAAGGGACAGAGCACACCTGGAAACTCAGCTCACAGTCCCCTGGTCCCCCAGAGGCACTGCTTTATAAGGACATTGAAAAGGCAGCAGTGTCCCATGCCACTAGGCAAAAATGAAAATCCTTCCAAGTTCTGGCAACTGAAGTACTCTATAATTTGAGCTTTAACAAATTCATTCCTAGTTGTTTCTCCAAGTAAGAAGACATATTTTTAAATGTAAACGATAGCCATCTTTTTCTTAAGAAATATTAAGAGCTAGAAGGGTACCTGTCTGTGTTATGGTGGTCATGGGCTCTTTTATAGAGGCAATGGTCTTCACTGACAGAATTCTCGCCCCTTGTAGGGTCTCTGAGAGCACAAGACATTCAGTACAACGGTTCTGAACTGTCATGTTTTGACAGACCTCAGCTCAATGAATCTGCTCCCAGAGCATGTTGTCAGTGCCATCGGGACTCAGCCCAAACCTGTGGTAAGTGCAGCCAGGCAAGGGGCCATTAGGGGAATCCTAGGGACACGGACACTGCAAAGAATTGTCCCTGTTCACCCCACAGCTTGGTTGCTCTGCTTGGTTTTCTAGTTAAACCTAATCTTGTTAAATGATTCTCTGTCCCCTGAATGTTTGGGTGCTTTGAGCCTCTTAGGTATTAAAAAGAAAGGAAGCATCTCATTAAAATTTTAGAATTATTCAGCAACTTTTTAAAGCAAGTTTGCCTTTATTGTTTTGGGTCCATTGATTGAAAATAAGATCATCCTTTTGTAGAGTAGGAGCGTGTTTCCTGTCTTGTCCGGTGGATTCAAGCTGAACTTTGATGGGTCTTCTTAATGTCTTTTGGGTTTCTTAAAGAAGAGCAGGAGGGAGACCTATGGCAGGGGTTTCCACCAACTTCAATTGCCCCAGGGACTACTGACAGAAAAGGAAGTTTAGGGAAGTCGTGCAAATGGAAATTGGTTTCTCACCAGGGCAAAGAACGGGCAAAGATAATACTAACTTTCTCTGCCACTTACTTATATTCCCAACACAAGGCTCCCACACTTATACTTCCCTCTCGGCCCCCACTCTGCAAAGCAGAACAGATGGCAGTGCCCTTCCTAGACATCTGCCCCTGCCCGCCTGGCTTCACGTTCTCAGAGCACCTTTGAAGCAATGCTCACAGCACCATTTTGTCTCTGTGGAGCCACTCTTTAAGCTGAGTGTTTCCCACTTAGATTGACTGACACTCCTGGCACGGTGCAGTCTTTCCTACCAAGAAATTACAGGATTTCGTCTTCTGATCTGACGTTCCATATGTGGAGTAAGAAGTTTTCAGCAGACTGATTTCGTTACTGCTCGTTCCTGTCTTCTGCTTTAGGAATGGGTCGGGAACAAAATATAGGACTTTCTGTGGTGTGTGTGGGTCTATTTTTGCCTTTGCCTACATAGGGAATAGACTTCTAGACAGTATGGACGATAACTGGGTGATCCTCAAAACACCCCCAGAGCTGGGGTTCCCAGACCCTGAACTGGACACTAGGGTCAGAGGGAGCAGGAATCATTTCCTGAGACATGAACTCAGATGTAGTAAAATGCAGCATTGGGCAAAATCTGCCTCCTCTTAACTTCTGTCTGAAAAGAAGGCTTAAATGGGCAGATGGCCTTGGTGCATGTCCTCTTAACAGAACAGCATGCTGAGCCTGGAAAGAATTCACCCGCTACTGCCCAGGTTCCACATAGCTTACCACTTATGTGGTTTCCTACTTCATGGCAGTGCCTTTGTTCTTCGAACTTTTTACTTTGACATCATTTAAGACTTACAAAAATGTTGACAGAATAGCACAAAGAATTCTCACACCCTCTTCACTCAGATCCCCCAAAATTAACATTTTATCTCATTTCCACATCTGTTTTATCCTTTTTCTAAGTACGGTAGAGATATATGTATTTATACACGTTTTTTCATTTCCACTTAAAAATCAGTTGCAGAGATGATATCCCTTTACCCCTTAATACTACGGTGTTTGTTTCCTAAGAACAAGAACATCCTCTTACAGAACAGCACAGTTATTAAAATCAGAAAATCAGCATTAAATCAAAGCTTATTGTATAATCTACAGAGCACATTCAGGTTTTCTGAATTGTCCCAAAATTTATAGTGAAAGAAAATCCCGGATAACACTGTTGCATTTAGTTGTCAAATCTCTTTACCTTATTTTTATCTGGCACAGGTCCTTAGTCTTTCTTTGTGTTTCATGACATTATTATTGTTGACGGGCACAGGCCAGTAATTTTGTAGAATGACCCTCAGTTTGGGTTTGTCTGATGTTTCTGTCTGACTAGAAACAAATCCTGCAGCGGTGATGCTGTGTCCTTCCTGGTGTCCCACATGAGGAGGCACAGCGTGTGCAGCTGTCCCTTTCCTGGTCAGATCAATTTGGGTCCCTTCGTTAACGGGGCACCTGCCAGGTTTCTCTGCTGTAACATGACTGTTGTTCTCTTTGTAATTAATAAATATTTTGCAGGAGACTCTTTGAGACTGTGTAAATATCCTGTTACTCTCCAAACTTCCGCTCAAGAGTTTCGTATCTGAATCAGTCATTACCACAACGGTTACAAATGCTTGTTTTGTAATTCCATCATTTTCTCCACATTTATTAGTTGGCTTCCTACAGTAAGAAAGAACTTCTTCCCCATTTATTTATTTACTTGAATTAGTGTGGACTCGTGGACCCTTTTCCACAGCCTCTACTCCTTTGCCATCATCATTTATCTTGGTGCCCACGTTTTCCTAGGTTGGGCCAGTGCAGGTCCCTTCACGCTGGCTCGTGTGTCATTTTGACATGTCCTGATTATTCTTTAGTACTTTCTTCATCTCTGGCACACGAGAAAAGTTCCAGGCTCATCTTGCACTTTGGCTGCTTGAGCCCTAGAACCAGCCATTTCTAAAAGGAAAGGCAGTGTCTTTTGCTTTGAAATAATTTCGAAACATCTTGCAGTGAGCATGACACGGGCTTGCCGAGTTGCCTGGCCGTGGATCTGGGCGAGTTCCCCGAGGCTCACGGCAGCGTTTATTCACACAGTGAGGGCAACGTGGGCCCTGCGCTGAGAGAGATCTGGGCGAAGGTGTGCGGATATCCATCCTGGTTGGCAATTGCATGTCGATGTTTAACACTCATTTTTAAAAAAGGAAAATTTCACCATATTTTTTCCTTTTTATAAGAGTGAAGAGATCATTTCTCAAGCAAACTTTGGATACACAAACATACATGTATATGTAAATATCAATTTTTTCACATCTTTTTCTCTCTCTAGATGTGTGTCTTTATCTTTGTATGCTTTAGTATGTGTATGTGTAGAATCAGAATTATATATGTATGTATGTAGAGAGTTCACCAAATGTTGACAGCGTTCATTTCTAGTTTATAGGGTTGGGTAATATTTATTTTTAAATTTCTTATCTTAATCCCTCTCTTTTTAATTTTTTTTTTCTTCAGTACACTTGTGTTATCTTTGTAACCAAAAATTGATGCTGCCTCAATGGACAAAATGGTTTGTAAATATGCGTGCACACCTCTAGTTATTCCTTACATTCCATTCCTGGCAGGAAAACAGTAGTAACTCTGTGTGTGCGTGGTATGTGTGGTGTGTGGTATGTGTGTGGTGTGTGGTATGTGTGTGGTGTGTGTGGTGTGTGTGGTGTGTGTGTGGAGTGTGTGTGAGGTGTGTGTGGGGTGTGTGTGATGTGTGTGGTGTATGTGTGGTGTGTGTGTGGTGTGTGTGTGTGGCGTGTGTGTGTGTGAGGTGTATGTGTGTGGTGTGTGAGGTGTGTGTGGGGTGTGTGGGGG
The DNA here is from genome assembly GCF_011800145.1 of Mirounga leonina. Classification (NCBI taxonomy): domain Eukaryota; kingdom Metazoa; phylum Chordata; class Mammalia; order Carnivora; family Phocidae; genus Mirounga; species Mirounga leonina. The sequence goes on along the minus strand of NW_023270316.1, from coordinate 76,320,242 downwards.
GTGTGGGGGGTGTGTGTACGTGTGGTGTGGGGTGTGTGTGTGGTGT